>NC_056727.1:559601806-559861806 GCF_019279795.1 Protopterus annectens
CAGTTGTGGTAGCTCTAAAATGTTGCAGGAAGTATATGGATTTGTACTATAGAAGGAAAATATTGTTGTAAATAAGTTTAATGTACTTAATTTCAGTACAGAAAGGTCTGTAAAGAGTCCAAGAGATATAAGAAGAGTGTAGTTGAGAAGTAATAATATTTCACAGTAGGATAGCAGTAGCCATATCATATGAGTGAGAGAGCATGGTTTAGAATCAGTTCTATGTAGGCTGCCTGTTCCTAATTGGTGTATCTGGAAGGTGTATAACTTTGGCATATAGGGAATGCATGGGGTGGGGTAGGGATTGGTGGTTGGGGGCATTTAGAGAAAAGAGAAAGATGAAAAGTAGTGTTTGGGGGGTGAAGTAGATGTATTGATTCAAGTGCAGGAGGGAAAGTTGTTAGGGATGTATTGATTCAAGTACAAGATGGGAAAAAAGTTAAGGATAGATAATAACAAATTTATGCTTTCACTAGAGGTCTCAACCTGGTGATGAACATGAGCACAACCAGGACTGGGTAAAGTATTGTTTGAGCTGGGTTTTATAGCCTTGGAGTTTGTTAATCATTCTTCCTTGTTTAGGGATGGTGTTCCAGAGTTTGGAGATGTAACAGGAGTATAGCGAGTCCCCTGATGAATTAACTGCTTTACTAGTACTTTATAGAAATTTATCACCAGAATGGAGGTGTCTTGTGTGAGTGTAGGGAAGCTGTATAATTTTAATGCAGAGCATTTTTCAGGAAAATATATCAGTCCGTATGTCATAACTAGCTGAGAGTATATTAGGTAGTTGTTAAGCTCTAGACAGTTTAGTTGTTTTAAGGCTTGGCAGTGGTGAGTTTGATGTGCAGTGCTGGTAGCAGATTTAGCTACTTTGTTGTAACACATGACTAGTTTTGTTTTCATTTTGCATCTCTTTTTCAGATATGGCCAAAAAAAATCTCTAGTTGGTCATTATAACTTCTAATCCTTTCAAACTATTTACATTCTGAATTTAATCCTGTTTTGGTTGGAAAGGCATAGTTCTGATCCTTTGCTTTGTTGGTACAACTTTTACTTGCAGTGTACCTCCTTTTTGTATAGCTATGAACTAATTAGAAGCTTTAATTATCATGAGCTCGCTCCTGTTTAGTGGACTTTATTTATTTATTTAACATTTGTTTACTGGGAAAGTCTGACTTGGAAGAAGCCAGTTTTCAGTGGAGGCACGGGGAGAAACGCTCCATACGCATGTCTTTGTAAGTGGGAGGAAACCGGAGCACCCAGAGGAAACCCATATAAATGCAGGGAGGACATGCAGACTCCACACAGAAGGCAACCCAGCCAAGAATCGAACAGTAGGACCTCTTGCTGTGAGGCAACAATGCAAACCGCTGCACCACTGCGTCATCCATAATAAGTGTATTGGCTAAAGAAGAAACAAAGATGGTACAAAATATATACAAAATATCAAACTAGGGCCATCTAGACTAACTTCAGTGAAGCTTATTGAAAACTGAACTCCGTCATTCATGAATGTAAGGTAAATTATGAAAAAAAATGTTTCTTGCACCAAGAATAGGTTCATAGGTAGGTACTAGGCTATCGGCCCAAGGGCCTAAGTAAGCCTAGCCAACAAGGTTCCCTGGCGTACGCCACCCAAGAAAGTTAATTTCCTGTGCCCCTGTCAAGCAGAGCCACAAAAGTGATCCCCGGGTTGTATTTCCTATTTCTCATCCACTCATCAAGATTTTTCTTGAAGAGTGCTAATGAGGAACTTTGTTTGACATAGATGGGTAGCTTGTTCCAGAGTATAGGAAGTCTCTGGGACAAGAATCTAGCCCTCCAGCATGTCCTGTCTATTGTGGTGACAAGGTTTAGGTCCCTAGAGCGTGTAGCTGGGAGGGATTGGGATTTCTTAAAGTGTAGCATGTCCAACAGCTCTGGGTTTAACATAGCTTTATATGTTAGGCAGAGATCTCAGAGTAGGCGATATACTACAGAGTAAAGCTGGAATTTTTTGAGACGGTCAGTGTAGGGCATTTCTTTGAGGCCAGTAATCCTCTTTGTGAGGTACTTCTGTGACTTTTCCAGCTGCTGCAGATGTCTTGTGAGGTACATTCCAAAAGAGGCGTTGTGCTCTAGAATGGGGCTAATGAGTGCTGAGTAGAGGGAAACAATGACCTCTTTTTTCCTGGATGAGAACCCTTTTGTGATGAGGTGTGCCACACAGAAGGATTTCCTGACTACTGTGGCGATGTGATTATCAAAGGAGAGACTACTGTCCACCTGGGTCCCAAGGTCTCTTATCACACATTCAGCATTAAGTAGACTGCCGTTTATGTGGTAGTTCATGGGTACAGAGTTTTTACCAAAGGGGATGACAATGCACTTTTTGGCATTGAGCTTGAGGCCATGCCTCTGACACCAGGCATCTGTCTCAGTGAGGCCCTCCTGTAGGATGTCCACATCATTTGGGGACTCGACTATGGCTCCTAGTTTGCAGTCATCTGCGAACTTCGTTAGCCAGAAGCCTTCTGTGTTAGCCTGTACTTCAGAGAAGTAGATAACAAACAGTAGATGTCCCAGTACTGAACCCTGTGGTCCTCCACTTGTCATTGGTTTGAAGTCAGATTTGGAGTCTGCAACTTTTACAGTGTGGGTTCTGTCAGTGAGCCAGTTGGCAACTCATCTTGTGACGTAGGAATTTATACCTAGTTTAGTGAGTTTAGCTATAATTCCAGAATGGGGGATGGTGTTGAAAGCCTTGGCGAGGTCAAGATAGGCTGTGTGAAACACCTTACCCTTGTCTACGGCTTTGGTGACTGCCTCAAAGAAGTCGATCAGGTTCAGAAGGCATGATCTGCCTTTCACAAACCCAAACTGGGTGGGGTCCAGAGTTTGGAGATTGCCAATGTCTTTGTTTATGAGTACCATGTTGATATGTTCCATGGCCTTGCAGACCAGGCTCGTCAGGCTAATAGGGCGATAGTTCCAAGGATCATTGGTGGCTCCCCCTTTGTGGAGTGGGACAACTGTTGCTGTGCGCCATTCAATGGGCACAAAGCCTGACGTGAGACTATGATTGAACATGGTGCTTAGGTGAGGAGCCAGTTCGTTCTGAAGTTCGTGTAAAACGCAGCCTGGGATGTTGTCCGGCCCCATGGATGCTGTGTTAGTTTTACAGAGTGCAGCTTTTACCTGCATAGATGTGATTACAGGGACTCTGCATTCTTCCTGTATAGATATGGGCCCTTTAGGGGGTGAGAGGGGGGTAAAGTTAGCACTGAACCTATCTGCCAGGATGTTGGCAATATCAGTTGGTTCTGTAATTTTCATGCCATTGTGCTGTAACTCAGAGCAGATCTGGGTGTTGCCATTGAGATTCTTGACATAGCTATAGAATGCTTTGTGGTTGCCCTTAGAATCAGTGGCAATTTTGTTTTCGTAGCTAGCTTTGGAGGATCTTATAAGGGATCTCAGCTTTTTACTGAAGCTGACCAGGTAGCTCCTCCACTCATGGGCTTTTACTCTCTTTTGCAACAGTTTCTGTCTTCTGTTGTAGAGTTTGTTTATGGCAGGGGACCACCAGATTGGCTTCATTTTTTTGGAGGATAGCATCTTAGTTCAGTTTGGGATAGCACGATCCATGCACTCGTGTAAGTGCCTATAGAGTGCATTTGTGTAGGATTCAGCAGTCATAACTGTATTGTCCATCTGCATGGGTGTCATGAAGTTCGCCACTTCTGTCTTAAGAAGCATGAAGTTGGCTTTGGAGAAATTTTTTCCCATGGTTTCCAAAATGGTGGGTGGGGGCGGGATGCAGATATCTAGGGTAATTAGCTTATGGTCAGATCTGAACAACGAGGAGTTGATTTCAGGTGTGGAACACTGGTCACTCATGTTGGTAATGACTAGGTCCATGATATTGTTGCCCCGGGTTAGGGTGTGGATAAGTTGATCCAGGGCATTGGAATTTATGAATTCCAGAAAGCATTGAGCGAAGGAGTTGGTACATGAGTAGTTTTCCCAGTTAATGGCAGGGTAGTTGAACTCGCCCATTATTAGGGTGTTTGGTTGAACCCTAATATTTTCCAGTATATCAAGAAAAGAGGAGTGGGAATCCTGGGGCATGGTGGGGGATCTGTAGCAAGCTACAATTTGGATTTCAGTTTTGCCCAGAGTTAGTTGCACTTGGATAACCTCAGCTGCATTATGCTGCACAACTAGCCTGGAGGTGTGGATATCCTTAATGAATATGGACACACCTCTGCCTTTGGTGTTCTGGTCCAGGTTAGATGGCCGAAAAATGTGGTATGAGTTATAGCCTGGTAATGCAGGGGTGCTGTCTAGAGCCTTGAACCAGGTCTCAGTTACTGCACAGATATCGATGTTCTCCATTTTAAGCAGTGCATCGAATGAGTGCATTTTGAGATTTAGACTTCTAGCATTGAGTAGCATTACCCTCAGTTATTGCTTGCCTGTTCCTGTTATGGTGGTGAATTTGTCATTTGAACCTTGCCTAAAAAAGGCACTATAGGGTGGGCAAGACCCTTAGCCAGTATCCGGAATCCCAGGGGTGACAGGTGCAGGCCATCTCTGGCAAAGCATCGTGGTCTGTCGACCATGTTGTCCCAGGCAGAGAGATACTTGCTCCCCTTAGAATGACACCAGAAACTTAGCCAATTGTTGAAGTCAGTCATTTTGTCCTTGTACTGTGGTATCATTCTGGGTGATGGCAGAATGCTACTCAGGGCTAGGGTCATACTTGCCTGGGCTACAAGATTGGAGAGCTCTTCCATGTCTCTTTTCATGTAGTCCAGGGAGGTATATCTCAGGTCGTTCACACCAACATGGACAATGACAGAGTCATATCTGTACTTGTTGTGGAGTGACCTGAGTGCATGGGTTATGTGGTGGATCCTGGCACCTGACAGGCAGCTGACAGTAGCCTTCTCCTTGTTTAGCCTGGTGAGTGGGACATCAGTGTACCTGACTATAGAGTCACCTATGGCTAGTGTGTTGGGTACGTTGGTTTGCCTTATGGGCTGTGGTTTATTGGCACACTGAGTCTGTGGGCTATGTGACATTTGGGTTGTGTTGGGGGGGTGGAGGTTGCTTACGTTTCTGCTTTGGACGTCTCTGTTGCTTGGGCAAATTATTATTGAGAGCCTCTGCGAATGTTTTTGTGTTTCTATGTGTGGATTTTGGTGCTGTAGGTTTAGTGGGACTATGTGATGAGTGTGGTGTGGTTCAAGTGTTTACCTTCTCCTCTTGACTGTCAAGTGCAGTCTTGGTTGGAGAGAGCTTTACCTCCAGTTTGGCTAGATAAGTGCATCTCTCACAGGTTTTGGTGTTGGGTGGTAGGAGGAGAGGGTTGTCTGTGTACATGAGGCAATTATCTCATTGCCTCAAGATGCCCAGATTCATCAGATAGACAGGCAAGAACACTGGGAGCTGATCTTTGGACATGCCTGAATAAAAAAATATGTTGTTTTGAGCTGTTTTTCTCTAAGCAAGTGAGGAAAGTAAGTACAAAAACTGTTTTCCTCTAGGTAAAGAGGAAGGTTGAGTGCTGTAGTAATTTGTAGCTTATTTAGTGCTAACAAATTTTGAACAAGTGCTGAGCAAGAATAAGCTAATTCAAGTGCTAAAACTAAGAATCTATACCTGGATCTTGTGGTAGATAGGCTACCTAGTGCTTACCACTTCCACTGATAAGCTAGAAAGCTTCCCTCCACCACAGAAAGGCTTGGGGGGGGCTCAGAAGCTTGCAAACAGTCCTGGATACAGCAAATCTGTATCTGGACTAGACTAGTTACAGGAAATGTGGGAAACAAGTACAAATGTAGGCTTTTAAACCAGAATCTTAAAAAGTGTACAGTTATATGAAATCTGTTTGACACTGTTACTCCAGTATAGGTTCCCTTTCTAACAGTGGCCCTAAAATTAGCATCCCTGTTGAAATGGATATTTTTTCCCTAAGCACTTTGCTAATAAAGTTACCAGTACCTGCCTTCTGGCTCCTAACTTTTCTGCTAGTCTAGATATATTGCACTTATTGACTACTCGAGTTAACACCCATCATAGTTCAGATATTTTATTTTGTCCTCATATTACTGAAATCGCGGTTGAGGCATCCTTAAGGAAAATGAAATGAAACAGTTGCAGTGGGCCAGGTAACATACCTGATATATTATTTAAGCATCTAAGCTCACATGCAATTGTCCCAATAGCTATCATTTTAGCACTGTCTTGCAAAAATGCATTGGTCCTTCTTCCCAAAAATAGGCTAAAATCATTCCAGTTTATAAAAATAGAAGTTGTTATGTTGTGGATAGTTACTGCCCAGTCAGTCTAACTTTCTTGTTATGCAAACATTTGAGAGGTGCCTTTTGAATTTACTTGAAGGTAATCTCAGGCATAGTGCTTTGTTGGATATCTCTATCAGCACGGCTTTATTAAAAATCTCTCTACGCCCACCTGTCTAATCAGTTCATACAATTGTGTAAATAGTGCTGTGTATAATGGGATAAGTGCTAATGTGGTATAGTTACCTCTCTCAAAAGCATTCAGTAGTGTGTCACATTCAGTTATTAACACCTCTGTATTAAACTGGATTAACTTGTGGCTTTCTAACAGGCAAGCTAATTTAAAAAATGGCAGCCATTATTCTCATTGGGCTGATGTTCATTCAGGGGTTCCTCAGGGCTCTGTTTTAGTTTTGGCACTTTTCAAAATAGTATTTTCCTTTCTGACTACACATTAAATATTTTGATGTTCAAATGTGTAGATGATACCAAGTTAGGATCAGTTATTACTAATAACAATATTCATAAAATGCTCAATAACTATCTTTCAAGTGTAGTAAAATGGCTGAGTAGTAATTAGTTTAACATCAATCTTAGTAAAAGCAGTTTGATGACTTTTGGGCCCCTGCAAATTAGTCATGATATCTTTATGCAATAATCCATGACTGTGTGTAGGTATAAATAACCACTACAGGACAAAGCTGAAAAAAGTTGCCAAAACCATGAATCAGTTCAGCTAGGCTTACTCGGTCCCAATAAATTCAGCTTCCAATCACATAGGACACCAATAGCAATATTCCATAAAAAAAAAATACCACGAGTAAAAAAGCAATCAAATTTATTCCAACAGATTTAGCGCTTTCATTTCCAAACAGGAAATTTCATCAGAATCTCATAGCATCATATCCTGTTCACCTTTTAAAAACCTGATTTTCACCTCATTGGTTAAATCAGAACACATCACTTGATCACTTGATGATGAAGTCTCCTGTGTGGAAATGAAAGTGCTAAATCTGTTGGAATAAATCTGATTGCTTTTTTACTCGTGGTATTTTTTTATGGAATATTGCTATTGGTGTCCTATGTGATTGGAAACTGCCTTTATTGGGACCGAGTAAGCCTACCTGAACTGTGTGTAGGTATGTCAGAATTCACCCATGGTTGGTGTGGTTTTATCACAAGTGTGAAACTATGTATAACGTACATAATTCTGTGTGTTTGTTCTATGTTATTTAGTTTTGTTTGGGGTTGCCATTAAAATAAAAAGTCTTGAATAATGTGATGCAAGTTCAAACAGAGATGAGAAGAAACAAATGTGTAAAAGATCAAACTGCCAAACATTAGGGTGTACATGTAACACAAAAGTTGTAAATACACATTCAAAAGAACTGTCATGTATAATAGGCGGCAACAATAGCTTGTTGTGATAATGGCCATATTATCCTGGAAAATAAATGGCCTTACAGATATAGGAAAAAAGGAAACAGTTGTTGAGTCTTTCGGCTTTTCCCGGTTGGGGTCGCCACAGTGGAACTCCGGTCCGCTAATGATTGGCAGTAGATTTTTTACGTGCTGAGTTGCCGGCCCTGACGCACAACCTTCAACGAAGGTACGCCCATTCACGTATGTGTCCACACAGAGGACGCTCTAGCTGAGAATCGAACAGGACAACGTCTTACTGTGAGGCGACAATGCTACCGCAGCACCACCACCGCAGTACTGAATTAAATTAAGAAATACAGAGTGCAAATACAATGCTGCAGGAGACACATTTGGAAAGAAATGACCACGTGCATTTGACAAGGAAATGATTTCAGAATGGATCTTCTTTTTCTTTTCCCGGTTAGGAGTCGCCACAGCAGATCACCCGTCCGCTCATGAATGGCAGTGGAGTTTTTACGGTGCCGAGTTGCCAGCCCGGCGCCCAACCTTCCATAGAAGGCACGCACGCACTCATGCCTAGGGCCAATTTAGAGTGTCCAATCCACCTACAGCATGTCTTTGGGATGTAGGAGGAAACCGGAGCACCTGGAGGAAACCCATGAAACCACAGGAAGGACATGCAGACTCCACACAGAAGGCACCCCATCCGAGAATTGAACCAGAGAACCTCTTGCTGAGCGGCGACAACGCTAACTGCTGCACCACAGTGGCCGCCCAAAAGATTTCAGAATGGATATTTAGCAGAATATCAGGGACAAAGGAAAAGGGGAATAATTATACTAACTGCTAGAGGGGCTGCAGTAGTGATAGAAGAAGAAAAAAATGAAAATAATGGTAGATCTGAAGTAGTTTACTTCATATGATCTTCAACCTGTGGGTACTGGATCCGTATTGGATCCGAGCTGGCAACTTCACAAGCACTACATTCCAACCCTCAGATCTCATTTGCCACGGCTTAAAACGCATCGTGATTCTTGAGCTCCAAGTTGTGAGTAGGTCTTTTCAAAGTTATTAGTGTTTTTTGTATGTGTACTAGTAGCAAAGGTTTCCTCCCTTAATACCCTTCACTGGTGCATCAAGTGTAGGTATTGTTGTCTTAGATTTAGGTAGTTTTAGGTAGTAGTTAGACTCCCCCCCTCAGCCTTCTGTGTGCTTGTCTGAGTGTGTGGTGAGTGGAGTGTGTCTCTCAAAAGTTTTTCTTGTTGTTTAGTGAGGTATGGCTGATCTCCCTAAACAGGATTTCAAAAGATGCACTGAGTGTGGCCACAAATTGTTGACTGCTGATGGCCACACTCTTTGTGTGCTTTGTTTGGGTGCGGCCCATTTAGCCACTGACTGCAGTATTTGCGTGGGTTTTAACCCACGCGCCCTTAAGGATCGGAGAGCGAAACTAGTTATGAAGGACCTTCTCCCTTTTATGGAGGCGGCCATCTCCTCTTCTGCTTCAGTCACAGCTGCAGCTGTGACCGCCTCTCCTTCTACTCCTGTCCTTGCTTCTCCTCCCTCCCAGGCTGGGAATTATCCTCCTGCCTCTAAGCCTGTGGAAGCGGAGTGTAGAAAAGGCAGAGAGAAGGAGAGAGAGCACAGATCTGAAAAGAGAAAGAGATCCCCGGTCCTTTCGGCTCCAGCTGGGCCTCCAACCAAAATTCAGCCTAGGCACCGTGACTCCCCTCAGCTCCGATCCTCTAGATTTTCTTCGGAGACGGAGGAGCCCAGACTACCCTCTAGAACCTCAGTTCTTCGACCCGCCAGGTCAGAGTCCGTGGCTTTGTCGCAGTCCACCCACAGTCTCTCTGAAGTTGACATGGATAAAAATGATGCTGAGATTTATTCGCACACAAATTCAGATGGGAGTCTTGCCAGCCCCCTCTCCCTCTGGAGGGGGGAGCTTGCTTCCCATTCTTTACACCTATATCTCCTTCTCTGATCTGACCCCCGGTTTCGAAGTACATGGATCCAAGAGTTTCCCTAGTCAGGGGGTTGGCACTGATGGTACCTGTTTCCTCAATGCCGGCAGCTGCCTGAAGCATGTTGGATCCGACTAGTTCGTTTCCTAGTGGCTCTCGGAGCTGGAGTCTTGGTGTCAGATCCGAGAGGGTGGAGCTGTTTCCATTGGCTAAGACCTTGTCAGGTCATGGCCCCCTTCTCGGAGCGCCATCTACTTCGGTCCCAGCTCTGATTCCCGCATCTGATCCGGGGAGAGCAGTTCCCTTAATGGTATCCCAGGAAGCAAGCTCTCCCTCGGTGTTCGATGTTGTGGAAAGGATTCGCTCCAATGGATCGAGGCCCCTGACTATATCTTCGGACTCTGCCCCAACTCCTTCTGCTTTCTGTCTGAATCCCATCATTTTACCACAAGGACAGCCCATGCTCAAGGAGCTTCAGACGGTTCCCCTTAAGGAACAAGTGGTTTGCAAGTTCCCTCTGGAAAGCCCCACTGGAGAGGTTCCTCACAAGCATACGTACAAGAGGAGGCACTTGGACTCCTCCCCGGAGTCCCTCACCAAGGACACTGATTTGGATGATGGGGAAGGTTCCCCCAGATCACTTCCCGAGGATGTCTCAAAATCTTGCATCAGCGTGGAGGTTGGTCTGCCCCAAAACTTTCCTTGGATGAATCCGTGTTCCTGGAAGCTTTTGGCACGAGCCCATCTACTTCCTGGGTGTCCCCTCCCGCAGATCCATTAGCGGACTTAGTCACCTCGTGCACTTGGAAGGAACCGGACACTGTGGAACCAATCCCTAAATGCCCGGACAAAATATTGAGCCCCCCTACTGACAGATCGGCCTGGAATAAAGAGTCCCCTGTAGATGCTATGGTGGTAGCAGCCACCACCAAGAAGGAACTAGCCCAGGAGAGTTCCTCAGTCCATCCTCCTGACCATGAGTGTAGGATGATGGATCACCTAGGGAAGCAGGTTTATACATCAGCGACATTTTCTATCACAGAGCTGAACTATCTGGCCTATGTTACTCAACTACAGCACGACCTGGTTAAGGAACTGGCTGAGTCTCCCCCAAAGTCCATGTAGCAGAAGGACAGGGCTATGTTCCCCATGAGGATGGCTACCTTGACAGCGGTTTCAAACACCTCTATGCAACTCCTCTCACATGCGACCGAAGGAGCGGCCAAGTCAGCTGGATCTGGCGTGTCCATGAGGTGTAACGCCTGGCTCAGATTGTGTCAGTTCATGGAACCCTTCAAGGCATCTTTTGCGAATACCCCGTATGATGGCTCTTCGCTCTTTGGTAAGACTATCCGTGACACCTTGGTCCAGAGTGAGAAGGATGGGAAGATACTGTCTACCTTCTGAATCTGCTTCTCGAACCCTCAAAGATCCTTTCCACTGAATCAACGGGGGAAAAAGAAGATGTGGCTCAGAAAGTCTCAGTATTCCCGGGACACTCAGGGCCTTTCTTCCCCTAGAGGCAGAGGCGGACAGGATAGACGCCGGCTTAGAGGCAGAGGGGTTCCGAGGAATTTTGGGTCTCCAAACCACTTTCGGATAGGCCCCCGCAGCAACCCTGAGGGGTTGCCCGACTGCTCTGGAGGCAGTCGCGGGTCGCCTGTCATTGCACCTGGCAGCATGGTAGTCCATGTCATCAGACCATTGGGTGCTTCAGATAATTTCCAGAGGCTATTCGGTCCCTTTTGTGGTTCTCCCTACACCTTACAAACACCTCCCAGATGTACCACCCGCACAAAGGGAGGCAGTAGAACTAGAGGTTTCCAAGCTGCTAAAGAAACGAGCCACAGAACCTGTCCCCCCAGATCAGTCTGGATCGGGCATCTACTCCAGGTTCTTTTTGGTACCAAAAAAAGACGGGGGACTTAAGGCCCATTCTGGATCTGTCTACTCTGAACCTGTCAGTTGCCAAAGAGACGTTCCGGATGGTCACTTTACAGTCCATCATGCCGTACCTGCAAGAGAGTGATAGGATGTGCTCGTTCGACCTCCAGGATGCCTACTATCACATAAAGATACACAGAAGCTCCAGGAGGTTTCTCTGCTTCCGGCTAGGAGCCAATCATTATCAGTTTTGAGCCCTATCCTTTGGTTTCACCACAGCATCCAGGGTGTTCACCAAAGTGATGGCAGTAGTAGCGGCTTACCTGAGGCTTCAGGGTATTCAGTTCTACTCTTACCTTGACGATTGGCTCCTTACTGCTCCCACCAAGCATCTTCTTTGTCGGACCAGAGACTATTTCCTACATCTTGCACACTATCTAGGGATTACAATCAACATAGCCAAATCTCTTCTGAACTCTGTCCAGGTGATAGAATACATAGGAGCATGGATAGACACGTTACGGACAGAAGTTTTCCTGACCTCGGAGAGAGTTTGAAATGTAAGGATGCATGTCGCCTTCATTTACCAATCTCACCTTCCCTCAGCAGAGTCGGTCTTAAGGGCCCTAGGTTCTATGGCAGCGACAATAACACTTCTACCATGTGCTCGATTACATATGCGAGTACTACAGTGGACTCTAGCGGTGCAGTGGTCTTTGTTGGATCTTCCGTTGTCGCACCTAATACACCTCAGCAGAGTCTGCAGGTCATCCCTTCTGTGGTGGATGCAGTCTTCAGAAATCTTGGAGGGATGACCTTTTGTTCCAGCCCCTGCCCAAGCCACAGTGACCACGGACACCTCCCAGCTAGGGAGGAGGGGGCATTGTTCGGGAAGGATAGTCCAAGGCATGCCAGTCCCTGATCGAGACCAGTTTGCATATAAACGTTCTGGAGATGAGGGCAGTCCTTTTAGTGTTGCAGGCCCTTCGAACCTTTCTACCTCTTGGAACCATTGCAATCCAGTCAGACAATATGACGGTGGTCCGATATATTAACAAACAGGGAGGGGCCAGATCTTACCCCCTTTGTTGCGAGGCCATGAGAGTTTGGGAATGGGCGATCTCCACCGATCGTTTTCTGGTAGTAACGCATATTCTGGGGCGGTCCAACATTCTAGCGGACAAACTAAGCCGGACTATTCTGATGCCTTATAAGTGGTCTCTGAATCCTTCAATAGTGGAGCAGATCTTTCTAGAGTGGGGTCAGTCTTGCTGTGATCACTTCACATCTCCTTCCAATGCAAAGTGCAGCGAGGGTCACCTGTCACTGCACCTGACAGCATGAGAGTCCATGTCATCAGACCGTTAGGTGCTTCAGATAATTTCCAGAGGCTATTCAATCCCTTTTGTGGTTCTATCTACACCTTACAAACACCTCCCAGACGTACCACCCGCACAAAGGGAGGCAGCAGCGCTAGAGATTTCCAAGCTGCTAAAGAAACGAGCCACCGAACCTGTCCCCCCAGATCAGTCTGGATCGGGCATCTACTCCAGGTTCTTTTTGGTACCAAAAAAGACGGGGGACTTAAGGCCCATTCTGGACCTGTCTACTCTGAACCTGTCAGTTGCCAAAGAGATGTTCCGGATGGTCACTTTATAGTCAATCATGCCGTACCTGCAAGAGAGAGAGATTGGATGTGCTCGTTCGACCTCCAGGACGCCTACTATCACATAAAGATACACAGAAGCTCCAGGAGGTTTCTCTGCTTCCAGCTAGGCGCCAATCATTATCAGTTTCGAGCCCTACCCTTTAGTCTCACCACAGCACCCAGGGTGTTCACCAAAGTGATGGCAGTAGTAGCAGCTCACCTGAGGCTTCAGGGGATTCAGGTCTACCCTTACCTGGATGATTGGCTCCTTACTGCTCCCACCAAGTCTCTTCTTTGTTGGACCAGAGACTATTTCCTACATCTTGCACACTATCTAGGGATTACAGTCAACATAGCCAAATCTCTTCTGAACTCTGTCCAGGTGATAGAATACATAGGAGCATGGATAGACACGTTACAGACAAAAGTTTTTCTGACCTCGGAGAGATTTCGAAATGTAAGGATGCATTTTGCCTTCATTTACCGATCTCACCTTCCCTCAGCAGAGTCAGTCTTAAGGGGCCTAGGTTCTATTGGCAGCGACGATAACACTTCTACCATGTGCTTGATTACATATGCGAGTACTACAGTGGACTCTAGCGGTGCAGTGGTCTTTGTTGGATCTTCCGTTGTCGCACCCGATACACCTCAGCAGAGTATGCAGGTTGTCCCTTCTATGGTGGATGCAGTCTTCAGAAATCGTGGAGGGATGACCTTTTGTTCCAGCCCCTGCTCAAGCCACAGGGACCATTGATGCCTTCCAGCTAGGGAGGAGGGGGCATTGTTTGGGAAGGACAGTCCAAGGCATGTCAGTCCCTGATCGAGACCAGTTTGCATATAAATATTCTGGAGATGAGGGCAGTCCTTTTAGTGTTGCAGGCCCTTTGTGCCTTTCGACCTCTGGGAACCATTGCAATCCAGTCAGACAACATGTCGGTGGTCTGGTATATCAACAAACAGGGAGGGGCCAGATCTTACCCCCTTTGTCGCGAGGCCATGAGAGTTTGGGAATGGGTGATCTCCACTGGTCATTTTCTGGTAGCAATGCCTATTCCAGGGCGGTCCAACATTCTAGCGGACAAACTAAGCCGGACTATTCTGATGCCTTACGAGTGGTCTCTGAATCCTTCAGTAGTGGAGCAGATCTTTCTAGAGTGGGGTCGGCCTTGCTGCGATCTCTTCGCATCTCCTTCCAATGCAAAGTGCAGCGAGTTCTTCGCTCTGATCTCCCCGCCAGGGGAGTCCCCCAGAGACGCTCTAGTCAATGTTTGGCCTCCCGGTCATCTTTATGCTTATCCTCCTGTACCCCTTATTCTGAAGTTCCTACAGAAAGCTTGTTGACTGGGGAGCAAAGTGATCCTCATTGCCCTGTTTAGCCTCACCAGGTATGGTTTCCCTTCCTTTGGTCTCATCTTCTAGCTCCTCCTTGGATCTTGGATCTCAATCAGGATGTCATTTTGCACCCCTTGAGGGTCCCTCATCCAAATCTGAACAGTCTGAAGCTCACAGCAAGGCTGCTCCAGTTACCTTAATTGCTAGGACTCCCAGATTGTCTTCTTCGGTCAGGTCTATTCTGGTGGCAGCTCATAAGTCGTCCACCAGGAAGATTTATTGCAGCAAATGGAAGCGTTTTTCCTTTTGGGCTTCTCAAAGGAGTTTAGATCCTTTCACGGCTCCCATTCCGGCTATTCTTGATTTTTTGGCAAATATTTTTCAACAAGGGACTAGCTCGTCTATAGTCAAAGTTCAACTAGTCGCCATTTCTCATTTTCACATGGGTGAGAACTCTGCTTCTTTAGCCTCTTCCAGATTGTGCAAAGCCTTTTTTAAAGGTACCTTCCTCTTATGCCCTCTAGTCAAAGATCTGATTCCCCCGTGGGACCTTACTATGGTACTTCAAGCGTTGGTTGCTCCTCCATTTGAACCTGGAGCAACCACAGGTCTTAAGTTTTTGTCTTGGAAGACGGCCTTTCTAGTGGCTATCACCTTTGCTAGGAGGGTTTCAGAACTTCAGGCATTGTCTGTCAAGGTTCCACACATGATTTTCCACAAAGACAGGGTTTCTCTTCGCACTATTCCTTCTTTTCTCCCAAAATTAGCATCGGAGGTTAATATCAATCAAACTATCAATTTACCTGTTTTCTTTCCAGATTTTACAAACAAAATTGAATACAAGTTGCATTTGTTGTATGTTCATAGACAGTTACGGTTCTGTTTGCACAGGACCAAAACTTTTCATAAATCTGACCAGTTGTTTGTGTCCTTTTCTAAACCTTTTTTAGATAAACCTATTTCCAAGGTGACCATTGCCAGGTGGATCTCCCTATGTATCCTTCAGATCTACAAGGATAAAGGGTTGCGTCCTCCGGGTCAGGTTAAAGCTGACTCCACTAGGTCCATGGCTACTTCTGCGGCCTTTTTGGTCGAGAGTATCCTTAGACGACATTTGTACTGCGGCTACTTGGTCCTCATCTCATACCTTTATTTCTCACTATAAATTGGATTTGATTTCTCGAAGGAGAGCATCCTTTGGTTCCGCGGTGCTCCGGAATATCCTTCCATGAGGGCCACCCAGGTGTTTAGTAGCTGTGGACTCTGTCCCACAGGTTGAAGATCAAATTTAGGAAACTACTTCAGATAAAGAAGTTATGTACTCGCCATAACGTTTCATCTGAGTAGTTCTACTTCATTTGTCTTCAACCGTCCCTCCCTCTTTCCCCCTAGCCTTACCATATGGACAGTGTTCATAGCTGTTTTTTTTATGTGTGCAAGGTGTTTTGGGCTCGGGTTGTTCAATGTAGGGTGCAGCAAACTCGATCTGAGGGTTGGAAGGTAGTGGTGGTGTATTATGGGTAAGGGGAGGAGCTTGGAGCAGATGCTTGTGAAGTTGCAGGCTCGGATCTGATATGGATCCAGTACCCACAGGTTGAAGATAAATGAAGTAGAACTACTCAGATGGAACGTTATGGTGAGTACATAACTTCTTTGCTTGTGTTAGTAAGGGGCTTTCAACAGGGAATATTACTTATAGGTGGGGACTAGATTTTTTATTTTTTTTTTTTTACAATATTGAGGATATATCAGGGGGATTTAGAAGGGAAAATATAACAAAAGAGAGAAGATTTCTGAAGAATTTCATGAAAATATATCGTGTGGAAGATGTGAATTCAGAAGCAGAAACTTAGACAGAATTTACATTTTATTCCCCAAGGTACAGTAACTGGGCTAGACTAGATAGAAATTATATTTCACCGGAATATGTGCATTTGATTGAAAGTTTCAACACACATCCAATAACTATTTCAGATCATGCACCAATAAAAAATAAGAAAAAAAATGCAGGGTAATGAAGTAAAAAATGAGACACTGGCACTTTCTCACCTACCTGTTAGAGAAGAATTTAAGGAAAGAGTAGTGGAAATTATTTGAGAGTTATTGGGGAAGATAGAGATATAAGTTATAGCTACTGAATGGAATAAAATGAAAAATGGAGTTTATAAACAGGGTAGACATAAATGAGAAAAAGATTTAAGAGGTAATGTGAATTACTTAGAGGGGACTGACAAAGGTTAAAATATTGCAGAATAAGGGAATCTGATGGACCAAGATGAGGCACTAATGTGTTAAGAGAAATATGCATGAGTTTGCAAAGATTGCTGTTAAGGAACTACTTTTTTATAGCAGTTCCAGAGCACAAACCTTTTAGCACAGGGACTTAGGCAACAGAATCTACAAAGGGTTGTCACCAAACTTAGGGAGCCTCTAACAAGAAAAGTAACCAGAGATCCTGTAGTGATATTACAGATATTCCAGACATTTTATGACAATTTGTATAAAGCAGAGTAATGGGACAATTAAGAAATAGCACAAATTGAAATATTTATGGAAGAATTAATAATTTCAAGATTAGAGGCTGATGAGGCACAGCAGCTTACAGTTAAGATAGAAGGAGATGAGATGAAAATGATGATGAATAATCATTCTTCAGGAAAGTTTCAAAGAACAGATGGTATTCCAGTGGAAGTTTGGAAGTTAGGATGGAAGAAAGTGATGCAGATCTGGAAGATTTTGTTTAAAAGTATTTTAAAGGAGGAGAAGCAATGTCATCTTGGAAGAAAGCTTCATGTGAACCCATTTCAATTTTAAATCATGATTATAAAATGTTCATGCTTATACTAGCTAAAAGAATGACAAATGTGTTGCCAAAATGGTTAGATATGGATCAATGTGGTTCTGTGTAGGGGAGGCAAACATTTGACAACATTAATGGAGCAATGTTCATCCAGTGGGAAACCAAATGTAAAAAAATACCACTGTTGCTGGTGGGTTTTGATGCAGAGAAAGCATTCAACAGAGTAAGCTGGGATTTTATGAGTAGGGCAATGGAAACATTTGCCTTCACTGATACAATAATAAGGTTAATTAGGAGGATATATGAAGGATCGGAGGCAAGAATTAAAGTGGGAGGGTTCCTCTCTGATAAGTTGTACTTGAATAGAGGAACAAGGCAGGGGTGTCCTCTTACCCCTTTGTTATTTGCTTTATATTTAGAGCCATTTACAAAGAAAATAAGGGACTCGGAAATACTAGGATATAATTGGTATGGTAATTATGAAAAGTTGGCTTACTTGCTAATGATATTATTTTGTACCTGATAAATAAAGAAAAGGACATCTCAATGATGTCTAACACTTTGAAAAGGGTTCAGGTCTTTCCTGGATATAAAATTAGTGAAAGTAAAACAAAGGCTATAGCTTTAAATGATGTATACATGCACAAATGGGGCCAGCAATGCCCATATTTATAGGGGTACCATATGATGAAGTAGTTACGAGTATGGATTAAAAAGGTTTCTGTTATGGTAGCTGAGGATTTGTGAGAAGACACTAAACCAAAGATAATACAAAAACTGAGAAATAGGAAGCTCATGTTTATAGCCATGGATAGTAAGGGAATAGCAGTGAAAATGTTTTAGTCCTTTTAATTTTATATATAGGTCAGGCATATTTTTAGCAACCAGAGGAGAAGTTGTATATACAATAATTAATAAAGAGTTGAAGGAATTGATCTGAGAGGGGAAGAGGGCAAGAGTTAAGTGGGATGAGTTTATACTTCCAATAGGACAAAGTGGTTTATGATTACCTAATTTGAAGGGATATTTTAGAGTTACACAGTTAAGGCTGATATATATATATATAACACTAATAGAAGGCTATTATTCAAAATGAAAAGGGGGGTGATAATGAAGAAGTAGGGAGAAGGTCAAGAAATAAAGAGAGAGTTCGATTTTGGATGCAGATCTTTAAGGAGAATAATAGCCATACAGAATATTATATTCATAAAGTAACATAAAGTATTCCAAAAACTAAGCCATCATGAGAATGGAGAAATGAGATTTTGCCAGTAGGGATAACTACAAGTAGAGGTACAGAAAATAGGCAAGAGGGTGTTGGAATTTACTGGATAAATCTAGCAAAGGAACCAAGGTATTGGTAGCAAATAACTAATGAGATAAAGGTAATAGAGTGGGATGAAGCTAAAAAGACATTTGAAATGCAGACTAGAGACTGCTCTGTCTACTACGGATTAATATCAGAGTACAGGCAAAGAGATATGGATAGGGTAATCTTAAGTGAAAAACCTGTACTGGTAGAGTTTTTAGTAGAATCTAGAACAGAAGCTGCTGTTTAAAAAGGAATAATTAGTAGGGCATATAAAATATTGCATGATAACTATAAGCGTCATTCAGAGGATATTGGAAAAGACTGGGAGGAGAGACTGGAAAAGCAATTTACCACAGAACAGTAGGAGGACATATGTATGGCTCCCAAGTATGCAACAAGTACAGGAGCTTTAGAATCTTTGCCTGAAGTATTTGCATGGGTATTTTTATACCCAAAGCAGACTTTAATGAATTTTTTCTCAGGTAGATAGCAAATGTTGGAGATGTGATAGGGAAGAAAGAGGTAATCAGGAACATGTTTGGGATTGTAGTGAGTTGGCGAATTTAAAAAATTCCCTGCCGAGTACTACGTCATAAATATTGGGTGAGCAAATGGCTGTCAATAAGGAACTGAGTCTTTTGAGCTGGGACATAAGATCTGAATTGTCTAGACATAGTAAGGTTTTCTTTAAGTTTAATTCTGTTGGGCTTCCAAAAAGCAATTACTAGAAAATGGAAATCAAAGTCTTAAGCAACAATATTTAAGTACTGAATATTACAACAGAGATAAAAGAAATGGAAGAGGGATCTTTAGAAAAGGGAAGGATTAAATTACATTACACTGAACAGCCTGCCTGCCCCTGGAGGAGTGGTTACTACCTAAAAGCTGTAGTTTTATTGGCCATTTTGGGTCAGTTCTAAACTCCTTGATCTGTCTCTCTTAAAACCCGGCTGCCTCGTGGTTTTGGCGTCTTTTCAGGCTTGCTAGTTGTTGCTGAAGCACCTACCAAGGGGAGAAAACGCTGAGAGAAGAAAAGGAGCCACTTTTGTGATTTTAAGTATTTTCTTCTGATTTTTTGTTAAGTTTTACTGCTTTGCCGCCTACTTTTTGGCATTTTCCGGCTTGCTAAAGTTTATATCTGTAACAGTAACAGTACTTGGAACACATCTAGAACCTGTTTACTGCATTTCCTGTGTTGCACTTAATTTAAAATGTTTTTTTTCCTCTAAAAACTGCATTTTACCTGATTTTGGCCTAGCACTCAATTGTGGGGTCATTTATTGCACTGTTGTGATTATTTTGCTGCTTGTGTATCTCTGCTACCTTTAAACTACAACAAAAAGAAAAAAAAACAATCTTGCTTTTTTCCCACTTTCTGAAAGTTAAGAAAGTTCAGTTACAGATTTGCTGTTCTGAACTGTTTGGAAGTTTCTAGAAGGCCAGTGCTTACTTGGGCTAAAGGGAAGTCTCTGTGTTCACCAGAGTGGTTAACACTGAACAGCCTGCCTGTCCCTGGAGGAGTGGTTACTACTTAGAAGCTGTAGTTTTATTGGCCATTTTGGGTCAATTCTAAACTCCTTGATCTGTCTCTCTTAAAACCCGGCTGCCTCGTGGTTTTGGCGTCTTTTCAGGCTTGCTAGTTGTTGCTGAAGCACCAACCAAAGGGAGAAAACAGTGAGAGAAGAAAAGGAGCCACTTTTGTGATTTTAAGTATTTTCTTCTGATTTTTTGTTAAGTTTTACTGCTTTGCCGCCTGCTTTTTGGCATTTTCCGGCTTGCTAAAGTTTATATCTGTAACAGTAACAGTACTTGGAACACATCTAGAGCCTGTTTACTGCATTTCCTGTGTTGCACTTAATTTAAAATCATTTTTTTCTCTAAAAACTGCATTTTACCTGATTTTGGCCTAGCACTCAAGTGTGGGGTCATTTATTGCACTGTTGTGATTATTTTACTGCTTGTGTATCTCTGCTACCTTTAAACTACAACAAAAAGAAAAAAAAAAAAAAATCTTGCTTTTTCCCACTTTCTGAAAGTTAAGAAAGTTCAGTTACAGATTTGCTGTTCTGAACTGTTTGGAAGTTTCTAGAAGGCCAGTGCTTACTTGGGCTAAAGGGAAGTCTCTGTGTTCACCAGTGGGAGTGGTTAACACTGAACAGCCTGCCTGTCCTTTGAGGAGTGGTTACTACCTAGAAGCTGTAGTTTTATTGGCCATTTTGGGTAAATTCTAAACTCCTTGATCTCTCTCTCTTAAAACCCTACAACTCCCTTTTTGCGCGGTTTTGCGCATTGAGCAGCGTCGGGCAGCACCGCCTAAACAGGTTTAAACTATTCCAGGCTCCACAAAGTCTGCTCTTCACTTTTTCCCTTAGAACTATTCAAACTCTCAAAGTAATCACTCTATTCTCTTTCTAAAGCCCTGCACTTGCTCAGCTCTTATAAGGAAACACTAACTAACTAAAGCACTACACCCTCCTTGACTTCTCATAAGTATTAGGCTCCCGATTGGTCCTTCCTGATCAAGTGAAAATCAGTTCCTTCCCTAATCTGATCAGTAAAAACAGTTCCCTATACTAATCTGGTATGTCCAAGGGTCAGTTTCAAGGTTACTCTCCAGTCCAGCTGGTGAATCTGGGAATTTTGAGGCAATGTTACAATTGCCTTATATACACAGGCAACCCTCTCCTCCTTCCAACAAACTCTAATACATGTGAGAGATGCAGTTACACAGCCAAACTGGAGGCAGAGCTCTCTCAACCCAAGACTGGCACAGTCAGTCAGGAGGAAAAGGTAACCACCCACACCACAAATCCAGTCTCACATAGACCTATTGCATCTGCATACCCAACACATAAACACACAAAAACATACTCGGAGTCTCTAAATAAAAATCTGCCTAAACAGCAAAGACCTCCTAAGCAGATATCCAAGCAACAGCCACCCCTCAACAATACCCACGAATCACATATCTCAAAAAATCAGTGTGCCTCACAGTCAAAGCCCTTAAGGCCAAACAACACACCAAATGCACTTGTTATAGGGGACTCTATTGTCCAGCACACTGAAGTCCCGCTCACCAGACTGAACAAGGAGAAGGTCACTGTAAGCTGCCTGTCAGGTGCCAGGATCTGCCACATAACACAAGCACTCAGGTCACTCCAAAGCAAGTACAAGTATGACTCCATCATTGTCCAGGCTGGTGTGAAGGACCTGAGACGTACCTCCCTGGACTACATGAAAAGAGACATAGAGGAGCTCTCTGACCATGTAGCCCAGGCTGGTATGACCCTGACCTTGAGTAGCGTCTTGCCCTCACCAAGAATGATGCTACAGTATAAAGACAAAATGATCAGTTTCAACAATTGGTTAAAGTATTGGTGTCATTCAAAGGAGATCCAGTGTCTGTCAGCCTGGGATGACATGCTCGACAAGCCACGTTGCTTCGCTAGGGACGGCTTGCACCTGTCACCCTTAGGCTTTCATATACTGGCCAAGGCTCTTGCCATCCCCATAGTGCCTTTTTTAGGCAAGGCTCAAAGGACAAACCCACCTCCATAGACAACCCAAGGATAAAAAAACTAAAGGTAATGCTACTCAATGCCAGAAGTCTAAACCTCAAGATGCACGCACTCGAGGCTCTCCTCAGTATGGAGAAAATCTATGTCTGTGCAGTAACAGAAACCTGGTTCAAGGCTCCTGAGAGCACCCCAACACTACCAGGTTATAACTCATACCATGCGTTTCAGCCCCAAAACTTGGACCGAAGCACAAAAGGAGGGGGAGTATCTATATTCATCAAAGATACCTACACCTCCAGGTTAGTGGCACTGCAAGAAGCATCAGAAGTCATCCATGTGCAACTAACAGCGGGCAAAACTGCCTTTCAGTTTGTAGCCTGCTACAGAACACCCTCCCTATTACAGGAACCCCACTTGGCATTCCTGAGAACACTGGAGAATATGAAGGTCTCTCCAAACACTATGTTATTGGGTGACTTCAACTACCCAAACATTGACTGGGAAAACTACTCAAGCCCAAACACCCCCGCCCAACTGTTCCTTGAATTTATAAACTCTAACGCAATGGAACAACTGGTCACCACTCCCACAAGAGGGAACAACATATTGGACCTGGTCATCACCAACATGGGGACTCTATGTTCCACACCAGAGGTAAACCCCTCATTGGTAAGATCAGACCATAAACAAATTTCCCTGGACATCCATATCCCATCCCCACCCCCAGCCAAGGAAATCACTGTAAAGAATTTCTCAAAAGCCAACTTTGCACTTCTCAAGACTGAGGTGGAATCCTTCAAAGCCCCTGGGCCAGAGGATAATACAGCCCAATCCGCAGAATCCATTACAAATGCATTCTATGAGCACCTGCAGGAATGCATGGATCGTGCTATCCCAAATAAAACCAAGACTCACTCCTCCAAAAACAGGAGACCGGTCTGGTGGACCCCAGCCATAAATAAGCTATACAACAGAAGGAGGAAGCTACTACATGACAGAGCAAAATCCCAAAAAGGGAAGGCATCTCTGATCAGTATTAGCAAGAAACTTCAATCCCTCATAAAATTATCAAAGGCCAGTTTCGAAAGAAAAATTGCCCTAGACACTAAAGATAATCACAAGGCCTTCTTTAGTATGTCAGGAACATGGACGGAAACTCCCAGATATGCTCTGAATTGTTGCATAACGGTACAAAATATACCAAACCTACAGACATAGCCAACATCCTGGCCAACAGATTCAGAGCAAACCCCCCCCTTCCCCCCCCAAAGGAGCAAATGCCTATCCCAACTGAATGTAACCTCCCTGACATCACAGATGCACAGGTGAAAGCTGCCTTCTCCAAAGCAAAAAACACAGCATCTATGGGACCGGACGGTGTCCCAGGCTGTGTCTTACACAAGCTCCAAGAAGAACTGAACCCTCACATTAAGTCACTGTTCAAACTTAGCCTTACTACAGGATATGTACCCAAAGAATGGCGTACAGCTACAGTGGTCCCACTCCACAAAGGAGGTGCCACAACAGACCCCGGAAACTATCGCCCCCATAAGCCTGACTAGTCTGGTCTGTAAAGCTATGGAGCGTATTATCATGGAAGTCATAAACAAAGACATTGGGAGCCTCCAGACACTGGACCCTACCCAATTCGGCTTTGTTAAGGGCAGATCTTGCCTCTTAAACCTAGCTGATTTCTTTGAAACAGTTACCAAAGCCATAGATGAGGGCAAGGTAGTCCACACAGCCTACCTGGACCTCACAAAAGCCTTCGACACAATACCCCACTCGAGCATCATAAATAAGCTTACCAGCTTAAATATCAACCCCTATATCACAAGATGGGTTGCAAACTGGCTCAGAGATAGAACCCACATGGTCAGAATCACATGTGCCATGTCTGAATCCAAACCAGTTACAAGTGGTGTCCCACAGGGCTCAGTTCTGGGACCTCTCTTGTTCGGTATATACTTCTCTGAGGTTCAGGCTAACACGGGGGGATTATGGCTGACAAAGTTCGCAGATGACTGCAAACTGGGGGCCATAATCGAATCTCCAGCTGACACAATCATCCTCCAAAAGGGTCTCACAGAGACAGATGCTTGGTGCCAGAGCCACGGCCTCAAGCTAAATGCTAAAAAGTGCATAGTCACCCCCTTTGGGAAAAACAAGGTGCCCACAAATTACCACATAGGTGGTAATCCATTAAGTACGGAAGAAGTAATTAGAGATTTGGGGACCAACGTAGATAGTAATCTCTCCTTTGGTAATCACATTGCCAAAGTGGTTAGAAAGACCTTCTATATAGCCCACCTTATCACGAAAGGGTTCGCATCTAGATCAAGAGAGGTCATTGTGCCCCTCTACTCGTCACTCATTAGGCCCATAATTGAATACAATGCCCCTTTTGGGATGTACATTACCCGACACCTGCAGCAACTGGAGAGACCCCAAAAGTACCTCACCAAGAGGATCATGGGCTACAAACAGATGTCCTATGCAGCTCGACTAAAGAAACTCCAGCTCTACTCAGTTGCTTACCGCCTACTCAGAGGCGATCTATGCTTGACGTACAAAGCCATGTCAAACCCAGAATTAATGGACATGCTCCACCTCAAAAAATCCAAGTCCCTTAAAGCTACACGCTCCAGGGACCTAAACCTCAGCACAAAAATAAATAGGACATGCTGGAGGGACAGAATCATTTCCCAGAGGCTCCCCTCACTCTGGAATAGAATCCCAATTCATGTTAGACATAGCCCCTCGCTGACCCTCTTCAAGCGAAATCTTGACGCGTGGATGGGAAATCGCAAATTCACCCCTGGGATCTCTTCTGTGTCCCTGCTAGACAGAGGCACAGTAAACTAATCTTAAAAGGGTACCTTCTGTGACCTACTTTAAAGAGGCACAGTAGGCTAATCTAATAGGGAGGCGGAAGCCAAATACAGTCTGGCTAGGCTTATAAATGCCCTAGGGCAGATAGCCTAGTATCTACCTATGAACCTATGAAAATAAATGGAAATTGTGGGAACAAGACAATAATGTTCAGGAGGAGTGAGGTTTAAGGTAAGGCAAAAATTTAGCTATTTATCTAATGTTGGACTGATGACAGTTACAAGATGGCTGCACATTCAGTAACAGCTTAATTCTAGCTCTCCCAGTGTGAAAACAGAAACTCAGCAAAGAAGGCCAGAAGATTTGTTTATAGTAAATTTCATTAACTGGCTAGTAAGTGTACAGCCTGGATACCAGGAAAAAAGAAATACAGAGGACCTGGGGAAAAAATCGGCTACAAAAAGTGAGGAAGAAATACTGACTGGGGAAAGGTCTACAGTTGTTCAGCAAAAAGCAATGCAACCTTCAGACATGAATTCCAGTAACCTACAGGAAGATATTAGACAGCTGCACAAACACCTGGTTAAAATAAACAAAACACTGATGGAGTATAGCAACACAAACAACAAAAGGCTGGAAAAAATGGAAAAAGTTTTAAACAAACATTCAGATGAGGTGTTAAAGCTACAAAAATCAGGAGATGAAATGAAGAAAAGGATCATAGTTACAAAGATAGATGATGTATAATGTATGTAAATGGAAAAATATTAATATGATTTGTTTCTTTTCAGTTAATGCATGCATACCTATATCTTAACTCATAGGTTCACAGGTTCATAGGCAGGTATTAGGCTATCTGCCCAAAGGCATTTATAAGCCTAGACGGAATGTGTTGGCTTTCGCCGCCCCCTTAGATTAGTTCCCTGTGCCTCTGTCCAGCAGAGTCATTCAAGTGATCCCTGGGGTAAACATTCTGTTTCCCATCCACTCGTCAAGGTTTCTCTTGAAGAGGGTTAGCGAGGAGTTCTGCCTAATGAAGACTGGAATCTTGTTCCAGAGCATGGGAAGTCTCTGGGACAGGAATCTATCCCTCCAGCACGTCCTATTTATTGTTGTGGTGAGGTTTAGATCCCTGGAGTGTGTGGCTCGAGGGGATATGGTTTTCTTTAGGTGGAGCATGTCCATCAATTCTGGGTTGGACATGGCCTTGTATGTCAGGCAGTGATCTCCTCTGAGTAGGTGGTATGCAACCGAGTACAACTGGAGTTTCTTCAGTCGAGCTGCATAGGGCATCTGCTTGAGGCCAGTGATCCTCTTGGTGAGGAACTTCTGTGGTCTTTTCAGTTGTTGCAGGTGTCTTGTAAGGTACATCCCAAATGGGGCATTATACTCGTATGATGGGTCTGATGAGTGATGCGTAGAGGGGCCCAATGACTTCTTTCGATCTCGATGCAAACCCTTTTGTGATTAGGTGGGCCACATAGAAGGATTTTCTAACCACTTTGGCAATGTGATTATCAAAGGAGAGGTTACTATCTACTTGGGTCCCCAGATCCCTTATTACGTCTTCCGTATTTAGGGGGCTACCACCTATGTGGTAGTTTGTGGGTACTTTGTTTTTTTTCCAAAGGGGATGACTATGCACTTTTTGGCATTTAGCTTGAGACCATGGTTTTGACACCAAGTATCTGTCTCAGTGAGACCCTTTTGGAGGATGTCTGTGTCAGCCGGAGAGTCAATTATAGCCCGTAGTTTGCAGTTGTCTGCAAACTTGGTGAGCCATTGTCCTCCTGTGCTTGCCTGTACCTCTGAGAAGTATATGCTGAACAGGAGAGACCCTAGGACTGAGCCCTGGGGAACGCCACTTGTAACAGGTTTAGAGTCAGACCTAGCTCCTGCAACTCTTACCATGTGGGTTCTGTCCGTGAGCCAGTTGGCAATCCATCTCTTGATGTAGGGGTTTATGTTCAGGCTGATGAGCTTGTCTATAATAAATGAGCGGGGAATAGTGTCGAAGGCCTTTGCGAGGTGTAGGTAGGCTGTGTGGACCACCTTTCCCTCATCTATAGCCTTGGTAACTGTCTCAAAGAAGTCCACCAGGTTTAGGAGGCATGATCTGCCCTTAACAAAGCCGAACTGGGTTGGATTCAGTGTTTGGAGGTTTCCAATGTCTCTGTTAATGAGATCCATGATGATGCGCTCCATAGCTTTGCAGACCAAGCTAGTCAGGCTTATAGGGAAATAGTAACCGGGGTCCGTTGTGGCTCCACCTTTGTGGAGCGGAATAACTGTTGCTGTGCACCACTCTGTGGGCACGTAGCCTGTGGAGAGGCTGAGTTTAAACAGTGTGTTTAGGTGAGGGGTTAGTTCATCTTTGAGCTCATGTAGGACGCAGCCTGGGACACTATCCGGTCCCATTGATGCTGTGTTTTTGGCTTTGGAAAGGGCTGTTTTAACCTGAGTGTCTGTGATTTCAGGGACACTACATTCTTCTGGTATAGTTATGGGCCCTTTTGGCGGTGAGAGGTGGGTGAAGTTTGCACTGAACCTGTCTGCCAGGATGTTGGCTATATTGGTCAGTTCAGTGTATTTTGTGCCATTCTGCACTAACTCCGAGCAGATCTGAGAATTGCCACTTAGATTCTTGACATAGCTAAAGAATGCCTTGTGGTTATCTTTGGAGTCCATGACAATTTTTCTTTCGAACTAGCCTTGGATGATTTTATGAGGGAACGTAATTTCTTGCTGATACTGATCAGGGACATCTTCCCTTCTTGGGATTTTACTCTTTTCTGTACTAGTTTCCTCCTTCTATTGTATAGCTTGTTTATGGCAGGGGTCCACCAGACTGGTTTCCTTTTCTTGGGGGAGTGAGTCTTGGTTTTGTTTGGGATAGCACTATCCATGCATTCTTGTAGGTGCCCGTAGAGTGCATTAGTAAAGGATTTTGCAGCTTGGGTAGCGTTATCCTTTAGCATGGGGGCTTTGAAACTTCCCAACTCGGTCTTACGTAACATGAAGTTTGCTTTTGAAAAGTTTTTCACAGTGGTTTTTTTGACCGGGGGTGGTGGCGGAATGTGGATATCCAGAGTGATTAGTTTATGGTCAGATTTAACCAGCGAGGGGTTGACCTCCGGTGTAGAACACCGGTCGCCCATGTTGGTGATGACCTGGTCCAATATGTTGTCACCTCTGGTGGGGGTGTTAAACAGTTGATCCAGGGCGTTTGAGTTTATAAATTCTAGGAAATGTTGGGCCAGGGAGTTTGTGCTTGAGTAGTTCTCCCAGTTAATGTTTGGATAATTGAAATCACCTAATATCAGGGTATTTGGTAGGACCTTTATGTTTCCCAGTGTTTCTAGGAATGCAGAGTGGGGGTCCTGGGACATGGTTGGTGATCTGTGGCAAGCTATAATTTGAATAGCAGTTTTGCCCGTTGTTAGTTAGATGTGGATGATCTCTGAAGCATTGTGCTGTGCCACTAACCTGGAGGTGTGGGTATCCTTGATAAATATGGATACTCCCCCGCCTTTTGTATTTCGGTCTGGGTTTTGTGGCCGAAATGTATGGTATAAGTTGTAGCCTGGTAGTGCTGGGGTGCTCTCTGGAGCCTTAAACCAGGTTTCTGTTACTGCACATATATCGATTTTCTCCATACTGAGGAGTGCCTCGAGTGCATGCATTTTGAGGTTTAGACTTCTGGCATTGAGCAACATTACCATCAGTTTTTTGTTACTTGTGCTATTTACAGCGGTGGGTTTGTCTTTTGAGACTTGCCTAAAAAAGGCACTATGTGGGTGGCAAGAGCCTTGGCCAGTATTCAAAAGCCTAAGGGTGACAGGTGCAAGCCATCTCTAGCAAAGCAGCGTGGCTTGTCGAGCATGTCATTCCAGGCTGACAGACACTGGATCCCCTTTTCAATGACACTAGAAGCTTAGCCAGTTGTTGAAATTGATAATTTTTTCTCTATACCGTAGTATCATTCTTGGTGAGGGCAGGATGCTACTCAGGGTCAGGGTCATACCAACCTGGGCTATGTGATCAGAGAGCTCCTCCATGTCTCTTTTCATGTAGTCCAGGAAGGTACGGCTCAGGTCATTCACACCAACATGGACAATGACAGAGTCATATTTGTACTTGTTCTGGAGTGACCTGAGTGCTTGTGTTATGTGGTGGATCCTGGCACCTGACAGGCAACTAACAGCAACCTTCTCTTTGTTCAGCCTAGTGAGTGGGGCGTCACTGTGCCTGACTATAGAATCATCTATTACTAGTGTGTTGGGTATGTTATTTTGCCTTAAGGGCTGTGATTGTGTGGCACACTGGTTTTATGAAGTATGTGTTTCATGGTTTGTGTTGGGGGCTGGAGGTTGCTTGGATGTCGGCTTTGGAGGTCTCTGTTGCTTTTGCAGAATTTTATTTAGAGCCTCCGAGTATGTTTTTGTGTATTTATGTGTGTTTTTTGCCAGTGCTGGTTTCATAGATCTATATGAGACTGGTGGTGTGATGCAAGTAATTCCTTTCTCCTCCTGACTGCCTGGTCCAGTCTCGGGTTGAGAGAGCTTAGCCTCCAGTTTGGCTGTGTAATTGCATCTCTCGCATGTATTAGTGTTTGGTAGAAGGAGGAGAGGGTTGTCTGTGTACATGAGGCAATTGTAACATTGCCTCAAAATGCCCAGATTCACCAGTTGGACTGGAGAGTACACCTGAAACTGCCTTTTGGACATGCCTGGATAGGTACAGTGAACTGATTACTGATTGGCTGGTAAGGTCGAACAGAGAGCCTTGTCCTTCTCTACAGTATGAGGGGTCTAGTGCTAAGGTTTATTAGTGCTTGCTATGAGTTTTGGGCAAGTGCAGGGATGAGAAGTAAATGATTTGAGTGCTTAAGTTGAAAGTTTGCTAGTTCCAAAGGAAAAATTGAAGAGTAGACTTTATGGAGCCGGGATTAGTTATACCCTAGCTAAACGGCACTGCCCGGCACACAAAACCACGCAAATGCGGGTTTTATAGCAGGGAAATGAAAGAGATAGAAATTAGCCCAAAATGGCCAATAAACTACTAATTACTGGGCTGAGACCACTCCTCCAGGGACAGATAGGCTGCTCATAGCTCCCCTCTCTCACAGGTGAACAGAGAAACTTCCTTCTATCCAAGTAAGGTATGGGCAAACACAGAAACTTGCAACACAGCCCTGAATTCAGCACTAACCTGAAAACTGGACTAAACTAGCTTAGAAAGGCGGGAAAACAAGTATATCTTTTTTTTTTCAGAAAATAAAGCAGATACAATCAAAAAAACACTTTAAATGCACATAAATGGCTATCACACTTGAGTGTGTAGCCTACAACAGTTAAACAGGTAATTTAAACAGAAAAACGACTTTGTTAAAGTGCAAGCAGTAAAATAAGTAAAATATGCAGCTGAAACAAGCTTTTTAAATCACAGAAACTCTAGAAAATCAGTGTTTTAGACGGAATTAGCTAAAGTCAGCAAGAAAAAGCAGAAAAATGATACTTAATCACTCCAAAGTCTCTCTTTTGTCTCTCTGCTGCTGTAGAACTCTGCAGGGCACCAGGCAGGAGCTTGCTGAGCTGTGTTTAAAGGTGTTTAAAAAATCTTGCTAGGTTTGGAGTTAACTTTATTGTTACAAGATAGTAATCTCTGTTGCCATTTTGTTTCATATAGATCTGTAAGCCATTTAAAAATCGATTCTTACAACACAAGTGCATGCTTTCTGCATTTTTGCACATTCATTGTCGCTTTTCTAGAGTTCACACTTATATACCTCAGTCATTCAGTTACCAAGCAAGGATGTGTACAAGATTACAGTGACTTCCCGAGATCTACTGTTTTTATTTTTCCATTGACTGTGAGTTGTACTACATTGCTGCAGACTCATGTGAAAACTATGTAAGAATGAGTTCAGACACCCACTTGAACAGATTTAAAATGTATCATTTTACAGCATAAATGGCCCATGTTGTGCATGGACACACATATAGTCACCCAGGCATAAAGATTTAAATACTCATGGTGGCATTTAATCACTTCATTTTTGTATTAATACTAAAGGTCAGCAATTGTTACTTCTGGCATATAAGCTAACGAAAATGAGTAAGCAGTGCTGTCTGCACAGACGATTGACTATGAGCTGTAAATGAGGTGCTTACTGTCATCCAGGGTTTGATTCCCTCAGCCTCCATTTACCTGCTGTGTAACTCTGAGCAACTCACTTAACCAGAATGTACTCTCGGCAGTTGGAAATTGGGCTAGGCTACTCATTGATCTCCTAAACTGGATGTCTAATAACCACCACTGAATCTGTGAAGCTGTGATTGCTTTAGTTATTTTCCCAGGGAGATTGGCTTTTCCTTTAAAGAACTTGTTTTTGCTCCTTCTGGTCTATTTCCTTTTATTGAAATGGGACTAATCTCTCCCAAACAAATCTCCTTTGATTGGTCATCCCAGTGTTGTCCTTCCATTGATTGCTAACAGCTGGGCCTTTTTGAGCTTTAAGTGGTAGTCATGGGGACCTCCAGTGGGGCATATATCTAAAAATTAGGTAGGTCAGAATGATTGTCAAAGTTAGAATGCCTGGGAAAATTAGAGCTTTGCAAGGCTATTTAAATGTTGAGAGTAGACCATCATTGGCACACTCTTGAACCCTATCTAACCAGACCTGTCTCTGCAGCAGCTGGTGGTTTTGCTTTGTGGTGCTACTCAAGAGAGATCCCTTCGACATGTGTATGCCCTCATGACTCACATGCAGTGTGAGCCACCTTACCCAGTTCTGTTACGTGCAGTCCATTAACATTCCTGTTAAAGTCAGTGGTACAATGGGTCACACCTCCCTCCTTTCCCAAGATGGGCAACCCAGAAATATCTGCATACGTTCACATTCCATAGCCAGAGCCCTTCCAGTACCTAAGGCAGTAATAAAATATGTGTTGTCTTGGTTATAAACTGGGCTTTATCTGTCTATATACCACATTCTCAAGGCTATCTTATCTCCTTTTAAATTAGATGACTTCTCTATCATGAAAGAGCCGTTGTCTGTACTTATTGCTTTAGTTACTGCTGTCAGACGTCTTCACAGATTGCTTCTGTGGAGTGGAGAAGAATCTGGAGATGAGTAAGAGTCCAAGTGTGCATTCCTAGACTGGGAGAAAGCATATGACAAGGTTCCAGTAAAGCTGATTTGGGCAGTCTTGTGATGTTCACATTTTTAGAAACATTGGTAAAATTAGTGCAGGCTGTGTATAAGGACCCAAAGACACAAGTGTGGGCATTGTTTAGACTCACAAAATGGTTCCCAGTGGGAGTGAGTGTGCATCAGGAGTCAGTTCTGTGCTCCCTACTGTGCATACAGGTGAAAAACTGCATTTGGCATTACAAGCAGACTTTGAACAGGAAATTCGGCAAATGATAGTGGAATGAAATGCAAAACTGAAGACGCATGGAATGAAGCTGAGTACAGATAAGATAGTTGTCTTTGCTGCAGATATAAGAAACCCAAATAAGCTGAAAGCTGAGATAGAAGGAAAGTAGAGAAACAGGTTAACAGCTTCAAATGTCTGGGACGGGTGGCTGAGGAGAATGGAAGTCTGAATGAGGAAGGTGAACTGCAATCAGAGGGGCTGCAGTCAACTGGCACAGAAAATCAAGAGTAGTGTACGACAGAAGAATGCCAAAGAAGATAAAAAACTAAGGTGTGCTACACAATACTGTGGCCAGTACTTTTCTAAGGTACAGAAACATGGTAGGTACAGGCAGAGAAGCTGAGGAAACTAGAAGTGATAGATATGAAGTGTTTGAAATAAGTGGTAGAATATACACCGTAGACAGAGGAAGAAGTGATGACATCAGAGCAAAAGCAGAGTAGTTGTCACTGCTGAAAAGGTCAAAGAGAACAGCTTGCAGTAGTATGGACACATGCAGGAAAGCAGAAGACAGTTTGGTGAAGAGGATTTGGGAGAGACAGGAAGAAGACAAGAGGAAATTAGGGCATTCAGGAAAGAGATGACTGGATTGAGTGAGAGAAGACCAGTAACAGTCAGACATGACTGTTGAAGAAGGAAAGAGAGTGGCACTGCATTGACAGAGACGGCAACAGTTCATATAACAGCTTGACGGCATACAGAGACAGCAACAGTTCATATAACAGCTTGACGGCATGGAGAAAATGGAAAAAAGGCGATGATGATGATGCTTCAGTCTGTACGCTTCTTTCAACTTTACCATGCGAGAGTGCTTAATTAGGACTCAAATGGTAATGTGCTCAAAGTTCGCATTTCTGAAAAACTCTTAAACTCAGTTCTGTCTTACTGTAGACTGTTGTCTGACATCACCACAGCTGAAGTCCTATGTCTTATAAGTACAGCTTTCAGTACACTGATTACCTTCCATTCAATACCTTCCTCTAAAAATTAGGTAGGTCAGAATGATTGTCAAAGGTAGAATGACTGGGAAAATTAGAGCTTTACAAGGCTATTTGGATGTTGAGAATAGATCATCATAGGCATATCTTTGGGCCCTATCTAACCAAACCTGTCTCTGTAGCAGTTGGTGGCTTTGCTTTGTGGTGCTACTCAAGATAGAGCCCTTAGACGTGCCCTCTTGGCTCCTGGCTCACAGGATTTCATGCAGTGTGAGCCACCTAACCCAGTTCTGTTATGTGCAGTCCATTAACACTCCTGTTAAAGTCAGTGGTACAATAGGTCACCCCTCTCTCCCCTCCCAGGATGAGCAACCCAGGACTGTCTGAACATATTCACATTCCATAGCTACAGCCCTTCCAGTACCTAAGGCAGTAATAAAATATGTGTTTTCTTGATTATAGACCGGGCTTTATCTCTCTGTATACCACATTCTCAAGGCTATGGGACACAGATCTCTGAATTTACCCTTGTTTGTTGAACCATCACAAAGGACATGTGGATTCTAGACATAACAACTGCTGACCCGATCTTATACCAGCTTGGGCTTCCCCAGAGGATCTTTTGTTAAAGGATTAATCTGTCTCAGTAGAGCTATTGGAAGAGGCCAAAACTGTATTCTTTAAAGGTGCTGTAAAAACTACCTAGTTTCAGAACAATGTTAGAAGTTTTATTCCAGCATCTTCCTTATCCTGAAGCTGAGTAATATTTTCCATCCTGTTCTGGACCTCAACAACTTCAACCAGTACCTCCACTACATTTAGTTCCAGATGAGAACCTTGGAGTCTTATGACTCTGTTTCTGCAACGTGTCTGAATGCTGAGCCTGGACATGGCGGGCATCTTTTGCTACATGAGTAATTGGGGTGTATACAGGACATTTCTCCTGGTTACTATGGGTGGGCATTACATTCAACATAAAGTGTTGCTGTTTGAGCTTTGTTCTTTTCTCAGATTCTTAATGAAGGTGTTGACTATAGTAATGAAACCTTGACTAATCTGGATCACCTCTTTTTCTGCTACCTGAACAGCTGCCCCCCCAGTAGCCTTATCCAGGGAATTAATAAAAAATATTCCTGCAATGGGTACTTCCCTGCTTGTAGTCCCTGGGAATCACCATAAGGCAGAAGAAGTAATATCTGACTTCTGCCCAGAGGATGCCCTTCATAGTTATGGAGTTGAGCAGTCTTCAATGCCAGTTATTCCTCCCTTTTGATAGGGCCCAGAAGGTCATGGCTTTGGTCTCTTAAGTAAGGACGCAGCACAGAGTCCATGCTTAAACTCTACTCTATCTTTTGGGTCTTGTAGCTGTTGTAGTGTATTGGGTAGTGCATGTAGTGCCATAAACGTGAGCTCACTAATCTCTGTATAAATTGGCTGTACATGTGCACAGCAGTCAGTCTATGCTTGGTAATAAACTGGCTTCAGATATGCTTCAGTTTCCTTGTGAGTTTCTCAAGGTATATAATACACAAAAAAAGAAAAAGCTTAAAAATAAAAATAACCGTTCAGAATGATGGATCGTGGTTGCACCTAACTTAGCAAAACACAGCAAAATAAAAAGATCCTCTTTTCAGAGGAAAAAAATACAAAGAAGGCAAAGTGACAGGATTTTTTGATGGCTTAATTAAGACTCAGAGAAGTTAAACATACAGTGAAATCTTACTCCACTTATACAGAATATGTTAAATAGTTTTTTATGACTAACAACATCCCTTCAGTTAAACACGTGGTGACATTACCCAGTGTTATAGGTGGTCCACATACAGGTTATTAGTAGGGTTACCACCTGTCCTACTTTGCGAGGGACAGTCCCTTTTTGGGCAGTTGTGTCCTGACAAAAAAATATTAAAAATGGCAAATGTCCCAGAGATTGAAATAATTATGTCCATATATTATATTTATAGTTGCATTGCACATAAAGTTATATCTAATCTAAAATAAAAAAAATAAAAAAAAAATAAATAACTAACTAAAAAATGAAGAAGAATAAGTTATTATTTAAAAAAAAGTTAAAGTTCCTTCCTTTGTACTGACCATGGTGTGCATGTGTCTGTAAAATCTGATGTTTGTCCCGAAAATGTCCCACTTTGGCCATTTGAAAAGGTGGCAACCCTAGTTATTAGCCACGCAAACCTAAAACTAAATCTTAACATGATATAATTAAAATGTTGACATTTTGAGATTAAATAGCTGTTAAATACAAAAGGATTTCGTTTTAATTTTTGCAACCAGAGACCTAATGAGGAGTTGCACAATATATTGCTGAATTGAAAGAGTGTGTTGTGAATTGTGAATTTGGTTAGATCTTGGTTGCAGATAGTTAAAGTTTGGGTGAATAACTTAGAGAAAGATTTGAGAATGGCATTCACATGGAATCTTGTTAGAGATTACTTTATGAATCAAATTTAATATTTTAAAAGGTTTTTAAGAATTTCTTAGGCACAGGGACCATAGACAGAGAGCAGTTCTGAAAACATGAAGCATGGGTTGGCACAGTACACAATATCAAATTGGGAGCGTATCCTACAAAATGTAAATTATTTTGTTAGTTATGTAACAGTAAAAATTGTGCTTCACAAGCCTGTAATTGTAAAGAGGTTAAATGCTACAGATGAAGAAAAACTAGATATGTAAAATGAGCAAGTCACAGTAAGCAATTGCAAGAGAAGAATACAATAATATTTTTCACAGTAAAATACTAAACATGTTTGAAAAGGCTAATGATCATGTGAAAGTGATAATCAAAAATATTGGTAATTCATTGTCTGTTATACAATGGAAAAATCATTTGTATCTGCATTTATTATAAATGAAAAAGAATGAATATTAAAATAGGTACAGGTGCATGCACAAGTCTACATTTTATACCTGAATAAATGTTTTACACATTTTTCCTAAGGAATGCTTGCAAATCTTAAAATGTACAGCTGTGGGAGTGTGGTAGTGTTAAGTTTAATAATTCCTCTTACCTTACTCTAGGTTGCTGTGTGTTCCCGGCCCTGGGGTAAATAGGGTCTGTAGGTAAACTTCATGTAATCATTTTTTATATCAGGGATGTACCTCTTACTACAGCTACCAAACCTCATTGCTCAGTAATACTTCGAGGACCTGCCCTGCCTGCTGAATAGCAATATTTTCTCAACAGTACACTGCGGTCTTCCCAAACTAAAAGAACAGAACCCATCCTTCCCTGTGCAACAGTCCCCTCAAGGGAATACATTAAGCGAGAGAAACTACCATACCTCATTGCTCAGTAATACTTTGAGGACCTGCCCTGCCTGCTGAATAGTAATATTTTCTCAACAGTACACTGCGGTCTTCCCAAACTAAAAGAACAGAACCCATCCTTCCATGTGCAACAGTCCCCTCAAGGGAATACATTAAGTGAGAGAAAGTATGTACTTTAAAAACTACTGTCTGTAGACATAATAGTGTGCACTACTATCATTTTGTACATTTACTCTCACTAGCCAGGACAACCAGCAACCAAACTCTATCTGTCCCTAGACCTAGTCTCTCCCAACAGATGCTATTACTGCTATCTCACCTCTGTCCACTAGGTGGCAATATTTCTCTACACCTTACCTATTGTCCCCAAACTCACCTTATAGGCATCCCCATTCCCTGTTTCAGTGTATAGTCCCTCTCTACCCTCCTACCTTTTACCTTCTTCACTGCTTTACCACTTTGGATTATCCAAATACTATCCAGGCTATCTGTTACCTACCTCTCACCACCTATACTTACCTTAACAATTAGTGTCTCTGATTGTTCACATTATCACCAAACACAACCTGCATTTTACCTCATTCATTTTGTTCCTATAATGCATCTACTATTGTACCAAACATGCCACAATCCCTTATTTTTACTATCACTGCTAACTATCCTAACTATTCCCTATTTACTTACTCACTATGAACATCAAACAAGTCTAGGATTTCACTATCCAATGGCTACAACATACTGCAAAATGCAAAATGAATGCTTGCTTTTAGTTGTTGTAAAAGGTAAAGAGCCTGCTTTGTGCTGGAGGAACTGGCTGCAATAATTATTAACTGGAAACAAGTCAATTATATGAACCACAGTGCACCACAAGAGTTTAATTCAATGCAAGAAGTGCTTGATTTTTGCATTAGGAAGCATTTCATGAGGAATTGGAACAAAGGGAGGTGTTTAACTGCCATTCTGATCAGTCGGGATATTACTCCAATTTTGCTAAAGTAGAGTGTTAGACAGTTTTGCAGTGAAAAAAAGAGTGAATAAGATCTTGAAATGCTTGAGAGAGAAATACTATGAATGCAGGGAAGACATGGAAAGCTGCAGGTATTCTTTTATGCCACATGTATTTGCGGTGATTGTAAAGTAGCTATTCATCAGGCTGCAAGCACCGAGACATATCCTCTCCCTCGATTGAAGAGCTGACAAGCTATGCTGCGTGCTAAAACTGTGTTTCCTAAAATAGAGGTAATCACTGCTTATCCACAGACATTAATAGATGATAACTCTTAAAAAGAGTATGCCATTTAAAAAGTTTGGTTATTTGTAACAAGCTAGGGCTCATTGTGAACTCTGTACCTTCTATTTGTCAAAGAGTAATGGAAACTAGTCAAGGATTTGAATGTGTTTGTGCACTTAGAAGGTTTACTGATTATTTTTCAGACAGAAGGTGATCCTCTCAGTCATGAAGATAAAGAGCAGCAGTGATCGCAAGACTGTGGACTGAGATTCAGAAATCAAAATGTGATGCTGGTAAATCACAAACTGAATTAGGGAGAGGCAGTAGTCAGGGATGCCCCTTGTCACTGAGCCTGTTTGTATTGCTAATGGAGGAACTGGCCTACAGTGTGAGGGACTTCTAACAAGTTATGCAGAGCCTTCAAGGGATAGGTAGTGTCTTCCAAATGTTTGCTGATGATTGTCTTTTAATGGGTACTAATCAACCAATGGTACTAGAAAAAGTGTTTGGCAAGGCTTCAATCCTATTCTATAATTGTACAAAAGTAGTGATTATCTGCTGTGTAAGTGAGAATTTTGTACTGGATTCCAGTGCATTTCCCCCAGAGAGAATAACCTCTAAATACTCTAGGCTTGTAGAGGACAACACATTAAATAACATGGCAGAGATGAACTTGATGAACATAGCCACCAAAGTGGAGACGTTATAGCCAAAAGTGGCAAATGTTAAAATGTTGCAGGAAAAATACAGATCGTGCAAGTCCTGATTTGTTTGTGTCTTTCGGCTTTTCCCGGTTTAGCCTATATATAAGAAACTCGGGGTCCGCTAATGCATGGCATTTTTTTTTACATGCTGCTGGGGCCTAACGACAACCTTCAACAATGATGTATGCCCTATTTGCATGTGTCGCCACACACAGAAGACAACTGAGAATCGAACGAACAACGCCCTAACTGTGAGGCATACTAACAACCACCAACCAGCACCACCACCGCAGTGTATAGTGCAAGTCCTGATAATGTCCCATATTATATATATTTTAGGAATATTCTGGTGTCAGTGAACTGTTTCATTATTAAGCACCTACAGGATTAAGGAGTGTGCACTAGGAGGGGCAGATAGGAGAATTTCTTCACGTTTAGTGTATATGCCTAAATGCCTCAGAGGGTGGGGGCTGCTGAATCTAGCCAGATATGATTTAGCTTTAAATCTGATCATCTAATAAGAGAATGCAAGGTTAGGAGTAATGGTTAAAAACTCTATCGATATAAGTTAAATCCCCTGTAGGCTTACTGCAGGAATGGATTTGAGAAGTGTATTATAAAAATCTGGAGCTAAGGCATAAGACGTGGGTTAGAGACCAACCAACTGTGTTTGGATGCACCTCAACATTTTTAAAAATATTAGCAGGTATTATAGGGAACAGTGGTACAAAAAAGAGTGTGAGAAGGGGACAAACTTTTGAGTCTCCCCGATAATTTCTCGCTTAAGATGTTTGAGAATATTTATAATACTTTTCATATCAAAGAGCAGGATTTACTAAGATATGTAAAGACTGGATAGATATGGACTAAGCACATTTAGCCAGCAGTGAAATTGGAAAAGATTTTCTTCTGGAAAAATAGGAGAGATATTAGAAAGGGAGAACAAGTCTCATATATTGGGTTATATTGGTACCAAAGCTTTAGCAATCCAGCATCTGATTCTGTATAGATGGAAGGCACAAGAGGGAGTGGCACTGTCCGGTGAGGAATGGGAACAGATTTAGAAGACATCAAATAAGTTAAAAAGATGGCCTCGCTACAGAGATCAGCAAATGAGGTTGATTTACCAATGGTACATTTCACCAGCTAAACAATTTAAACAGCTTGAAGCAAAATAAAAATTGCTGACAATGTGGCCATAGGAATTCTGATATGTTTGGGAATGTGAATCTGTACAAGAGGGATGAAAATATTTGACTCGGCTGAATGAAAAATTTGGTCTTTATGTCAGTCTAGGATGGAAATTTTGGCTTTTTGGTATAATGCCAACGGTCAACCCTCGGTTTGGCAGAGACCTTAAAGAGTAGCCCGCATAGTGACGCGTTTCTATGCAGAACAACGGAAAATGAACACAGGGTTTATGAGAGAATGTTTTGAGCGACTCCAAAGTAAACACCTGGGTTATATTCTTTATTCTTTCAAGGATGGTGGACAGAAGTTGCACATCCCACAAGAATGGGAGGTACTTTCTGATGGCATGGGGGAAAAAAAAGCTAAGTTCAAGCCAATATTTGTATTTGCATTTTTGTAGAATGTGAAAACTGTGATTGCACAATGTATTGTTCTTTCATTTTATATGTATGGAGCCTTTCTCCCCAGGCCTCCACTAAAAAGGGTCATTTTCCCAGGCTGGACTTTCCCAGTAAACAAAAATAAATAATTAAGATACATTTGAAGACTATCTAACCTGTGCTATGATGTGAAGATGTATCTTTTGTCTGTAATGTGCTTTGCTTAACAACATTACTTTCATATATTGTTGTTTCTTGTTTGTATTTTTCTTTTGTTTTTATCATGTTATATTGTTCACATGTTCTTTTAATGTTGTTATGTAATATTACTTTTTTATATAATCAATCAATAGAATTCAGTTCAAAATCACAAACTGAATATCTGGGACATATTCTGGACAACAAATGGGTATTCTCACCCATACCTCTCAACTTCTTAACACAAAAAAATCTGGGCAAAACTAAAAATAATGGGGGGACAAAGACCCCAAAATAGGGACACATTTTAAATATTGTTCTTATAAACTTAGAAAGTTGCCAGAATAAAAGGTTGAGTGTTAGTATACATTTTCTGAAGGATATGAGGTCTGAAACTCAAATCTATGTCATTATTTAGTTACTTCAGTCATCACTGATTTGCCAGAAAGCACAAATGTTATCAGGAACAGACCAAAACTTTGAAGCGAAAATCTGGACAGTTGAGAGCTATGTTCCCAACGGGTCTATATTAGATCACCAAACGCTTAGGTTAGCGAACGGTGATTAATCGACCCCATGTAAGCGAAAGCTTACAAAACGGAACTGTCAGAACTGCGATTTTTTTTCTAAGGGAAAAAAACGCTGTTCCAACAAAAAAAAGCAAACACTTTAATACATGATATTAAGTGGGGGGCTTTGCCCCCCCCCCCCACACCCCCCTACTTAAATATACCACCTCCGAGACCGCACAAAAGTGCTGAAAATGGCAAACTACTGAAGCGGCCAAACAAATTCTTTCCCAGGGAAAGAATTTGCTTACATGCCGCTTCGATATTTTGCCGTTTCAGCGTTTACAGCTCGACCAAGTCGCATTCGCTAACCTGCGTCTTCGGTCAGCTGATAGGAACCCATTCCCAACTACTAAGAAGAGAAAAGCCACTCATGAGGTGTGCCCCCAACACACACACACACACACACACACACACACACACACACACACACACACACACACACACACGTGTGTGTTTGACAGGGTTACAGACATTTCTTGGTTTGATTAATTACCATGGGAAGTTCACGGTTAACCAGGTACAGTACTGCTGTATAAATTGTTGAAAGGTAATGCATTTTGGCAGTGGAAATGAATTGTGCAAAATACTTTCCGAATGCTTTCAATATACTTTTCATAGCTAGATGAAGAGATTATTTTTTTTTCCGTTAAAATGCAGAGTCACTGCAAAATCTGTTACAGAACAGTTATGCAGAACTTTTCTAAAGTAGACATGGCAAAACCAGATTGCACTTGACAAAAGTGAGTGTTAAAGAAGCAGTACATAAAAATTTCAGCATGAAAAACATGCATGTTCATATCATTCAATGAAAAAGATTCAGTGTATCTCCAGGATTCTCTGGGAGGAGGTCCAACTGCATTACAACAAATGTCATAAGTAAAGCAGATACCTAATAAAGGATCAAATCATACAGAATTGTCACACATTAGATTGAGCACAACCATCGACAGAGGGGTTTAGAGAACATGGGAAAAACTACAAGACAATTCCATGCAGTATGTATCGGCAGTTGAAATATATGAAGCAGTATGAGGCTCCAAATTAAAAAAAGAAATGGAACAGTACTGCAAGTTAATTAAATTAACAGATAACCACACTATATATGCGTTTATTTGTGTAAGGGATCTGGGGGGTTTGGTGGAATTGACTTTAAAATGTAATGAACATATTAAATCAACTATATGACAGTGTTATGGTTTAATTAGCGATATCCTGCTTTTTGTTACAAATAGGGAGAATAAAGTTTTGATAATATTATTTACCATGACTGTTCGTCCTGTTATAGAATACTGCAGATCCTTCTGTGTGTTCAGTGCTTCACAACTGAAGAAGCCCAGATGAATCCAGAGGACATGTACAAGATGTACAAGGTAGATGTCAGGGATTGATTAGATGGAGTACAAAAGGAGACTTGAACAGTTGTCATTATATTCCATTGGATGTATATTACTAAGAGGGGATCTAATTTTAGTGTTTAAATGTTTGCAATTATGGCTGCTACCCTGAGTATTTCATTTACTAACCACATTGCTTCTGCAAGAACAGTAACTTTTTTGTTAACTTACCTCATCTACAACATCAGTTAAGTGCTCCTTTCATCACAGGGCAAGGAGGCTGTGGAAGTGTCTACCAATAATGTGTAGAGAGTTTAGAAACTTTTAAAAAGTTACTAGATATTTGGCTCAAGGATTATGTTTTTGTCACTGGGTGACTGATTAAGCAAACTCTTAAATGACCAAATTAGACCTTTAGTTTGGATTGCACATCATTGATCATTGATCAGATAAAGCAGTAATGCCAGTTAGTATGCAGTGGCTAAATAAGTCATTATGTTGAGAGTTAATACTCGGCTAGTTAGAGATTGGAGATGCATGCTTCAGTCCTTCATTAAGAAGCCAGGTAAAACAGGCCCAGTTTCATATCAGGTTCAAGGAAATTATTTAGGGTTTTCCCAACAGAAGTCATTCAGAGCATTTGAGACCTAGAGCAACAATGGCTATGGCAAATCCCTAGATAAAATGAATCCTGATTGTAGAGGTTGGGGCAATGACTGTGCTGATATGTCAGATAAGGAGTATGAATCAGTTTCTGACTCTGACTGTACACAATAGTGTCATGCAGAATAAGGAGTCTGTTTGTCTTGCCAGTTCTTGCCAAGAAGTGGTACTAAAATTACTAAAAAAAAACACTTCAAAGTCTGATATACTGAGAAGTTAAGGTGGTGGCAGTGGTTCTGACCCTATCCATAAGTGGAACAGTGTGCCAACACTAAGTAAACTGTCTCATCTGTTATTTTACCTCAGCAATTTATTCCTGGCATAGGAGATTTTCTACACATTCCCACTATTCCTACTGGTTTCACTTCTCACATTAAAGTTCAGGGAAGAAAACAACTCATTCTTGTCAGCCCTTGGTGGCTGAGAAGACCGAAGTTTCAGTAGCAGAGATAACTGGAGGTGCAGAAAGCACTACCTGTCCTAGACAAAGATGTCTGTCACAGCTGGATCAACAACTGGCTTGTTCTCATGGCCAGTCTCCTGATATAGATGCCATTTTCCTCTCCAGATTTTGATAGCTGGAATCTTAAGAGGTTAGTAGGGCTGCTAGGAATCCCTTCAGTCTGCAGGCACATACCTGTTCTTAACTTGGATGGAGCAATGACCCTTAATACCTCAGTTTTTCACAGTGCAGATAATCCTAATCTGTTGTAAGCACCTGCATGATTTGACATGGTTCAGGTAAACTTGCCTGCTATTCTATACATTGTTGCCTTGTGGGTGGCAGGATTGTGGTCAAGCACCTGATAAACAAGAAGTTACAAACAAGTGCTGCATCCCCACTGTACTTTGAAGAATCCTTCCCCTCCATGGGACCTAAGTGTTATGACTGACAGGTGTGCTCACCTGCCATTTGAGTGTGGCAGCTCAGGGTGGCACAGACATTCATTTCTTGGAAGACTTGTTTTCCTTTTGGGCATCATTACTGTACATTGAATATTGGAGCGCCTTGTCTACATGTTTAGGGAATCATATTTAGTCTTTCTAAGGAGTCAGGCATTCTTTAGAACTAAACCATATTTTCTCCGAAATGTGGCTTTAGAAATTGCCCTGAACTAGTCCTGTCATCTCCCTCATTTCCTTTTGGGGGAGAACAGAAATCAGATGAGAAAGAGACCTTTATGTCTTGAATGTATGCTACCAGCTCTTGTGTTATCTGAAATGACTGTACAAGTTTATGGAGACAGACCAGCTGTTGCCTGGTGTCACTTTTGCTCCATTAAAGAAGAACCTGCAGTTGCCAAGCAGACTTTCTCCAGACGACCTTTCAGTCCACACTACAGGACCTCTACACCATTAAAACCATATGTGAATGCTTCACGTCATTCCCCAATGTATAGTTTTACTCACATACTTCTAAGTATAATCTGCTGGGTTAGTCACTGGGCACTTTGACTCTTGTAATATTATTCTATTTGAAGTTATTCAATCTCGCTGTTCATTCTTATATATGGGTTCAGAGCCGATCCCTCAGCTCCAAGTCAGCCGCTTTCACAAGCTCGAGGTTTTTGAGTAGCTCGAGGCCAAGTCCCTATCCGATGATGGTCTCTGCCTCACCTCAGCTCTAGTTTGCTGCTGCAACAGATCGGAGGTCGAGAGTGGAGCTCGGGCCAGTATTTCTATTTTGAATTCATTATTATATAGTTAACTTTAGATTCTCTACCAAAAAGTGTGTCTTCTTGACTAGTTAGCCTTAATTTTTTGTTTAGGCACTGTCCTTAGTCCTTTCTGACAAATTTTCGTCTTTATAGAGCGGTTGTTCTTAGGCCTTTCATTGGCCGAGTTTGAGTTTTATCCCTATCCTGTTTAAAAAGTTTACAAGTTTTACTTGATAATTATAGCTGTTTTAGTTGTTTACAGTTAAGACAACTGTGTGATAATAAGGATCTCCGGATAATGAAACCGGACAAGGGGGTGGGATGGTCATGATGAACATGGTGGACTACAACAATAAAATGGGGTGTTTGCTAGCAGGTAAAGCTTACATGCTGAACTACATGGTGCATATAAGAAAGTGAGAAGTGTTTTACGGGATTTATTAATTGAAGGTAGTCACTCTCTGGATGAATTTATTTTTTTAAGTATAGCACAGCCTAGGATCCCTATCATTTTTGGGTTACCCAAGATACATAAAGACTTAGACCAACCACCTGTGTGGCCCATAGTTGATGCAAGGGGCTCCATTACCCACCCTATAGCCAAATTCTTGGACATCAGATTGAAGGACTTTGTGCAACATGAACCTTTACTATGTATGGGGCAGGATTAAAATTTGATGAAACAGTCAGTTTCATCACAACTGATGTCAGAGATTTATATATGGTAATACCATACCAGGAATGGTTTTGTGAATTTTGGGTGTAAGGGTCTACTCCAGCCACTGGTTAACACCTATGAGACTTTATTAGAACTAATACTCACAAATAATTTCATTCTATTCAATAATGAACTGTTTTACAAATTGAAGGTGTGGCAATGGGGTCAGTGTGCAGTTGTATGCCAACATAATTATGTTGGAATGGGAAAGGAGATTTTTAATAACCCCATGGTTTAAGTTCTGTACATTGTATACACTGGATGATGTCTTTATTTGTTGGAATGGTCCGAGAGAAGAGATCCCCTTTTAGAATATAATATATGCATGGCCAGTTTTTTTTTTTTTTCACGACGAGAGAACAAAGTAAATAAATATATAGTATATTTACTTAAGAGTGAAGAAAGAAGAAGGTCAGTTGAAGACCTTTGTAGCACAAATTCATAGGAAAGCAACCTATTCAAACAGTTTTCTGCATTTTGATAGTGCACAGCCATTTAAACAAAAAAGAGGGGTAGTAAAGGGCCAATTTGTAAGGGCAGCCCGGATGGTTAGTTTGATTGATAACTTCTTAGAAGAGTGTGACCATCTGAAAGCTGTTTTGCAAGAGGGGTTACCTGTTATGGCATCTTAATGAAGTCATGATTGAGGTGGTCAACAAAAGAGAAAGAGTTTTTTTTAAACCCTTGTTAGGTCACCATGAGGTGATACCTGCCCAGGGCATGGCCCCTATTGATGGCTGTTTGATTAATGGAGTAGAAACTGACCTGACCCAATCCAATGTTGAACAGAATTCAAATTTTAAATGTGCTTTTATTACTACTTTTCACAGTAACAGTAAGGATGTGTTAGATATTTTATTCAAAAATTGGGCTATATTGCTTAATGATAGGGATATCAGAGAATGTGTTGGAACGAAACCAAATATTGTTTTTAAGAGAGAGATGAACCTGAAATGCATTTTAGAGTCTAACAGAAACACTGTACATGCAGGGTCTATGAAAAAATGTGGCTCCTGTGCTCAGTGTAGTTTTGTGATGGAAGGCCACGAATTCTTGGTGAATGGTTTTAAAATACAGATGAATAAGAAGGTGTACTGTCATACTGAAAGAGTTGTTTATTGTGCAGTGTGTAACTCATATTAATGTTTCTATATTGGAAAGATTGAGAGGAAATTTAAAAACAGAACTTATGAGCATTTAAGGGATATCAGACTTGGTAAATCCACAAATGCCTTGAGTAAACACTGCACAGAAAAATCAGACCACTCTTTCAAATTTTACATTGTGGACACTGTTGACTTGGATAAAAGAGGTGGCCCATGGGGGCTGCTTTTGGATAAGAAAGAATTAATCTGGCAGGTCCGCCTAAATGCGGGGCATTGGCCAGGATTAAATGATTCACTCTCTATTGCTTGCCTGTTAAAACTAAAAGCAAATGAAAGGTAAAATATATAAAAAATAAAAATATAAAATATTTATATACTTTTTTTATATATACTTTCATTTTTATATAAATACCATTTTATAGATTTTATACACTACGTGTGTATTTGTATTTATATTTATATTTATTTTCAGCATCTTTGCACTTGTTAATGTCATTTAAATGCTGGTTGTAAAGAGTGTCTTTTTAAGAATATTTTTATGATTGCATTTCATGAATATTTATGAGTTCAGGGAGGTCCTTTTTAGTCACTGTGATGGGATTGGTTTATTACTTAATTAATACTCTTGCAGGATGTACTTAAGAGTGTTTCCTGGATTTGCTCTTATCTGATGAAGTTGAGAAGGTTCTTGATGAAAGCACTTATCTATTTGTTATTTTGGTTTAATAAAAAGTGTTTTTACTGCTCCCAAAGTGCTTTGCGTCCATTTACTACAAGGATTTACTTGAGTTGCTGAAGTGTGTGGTTCCAGGAGTGCTGGCTTTGTTTTTCTACAGTTTGTGAACGTTTGTGCTTTTTTAGTGTGTGTGTTGTTAGCTTGTTCAACTATTTAGAGATTGGTTTCTATTTGTCTAAAGTGCTCTTGTGTCTAGACAGTTTATATACATAGACATAGATATATCCTGTTCTTTCATTGAATTATGGCGGATCATAAAGAAAGAGAGAAACAAAAGTATGGGTTCAAGAAATGCCCTAAGTGTGAGCAGAAAATGTCAATGACTGATCTGCATGTCAGTTGTGTGTACTGTTTGGGGGCAGTCCATCTTCAGGAGGACTACTCCATTTGTCATTCCTTTAGCAGCAGGGTCTTTGCTGGAATGCAGGAGAAAACTGATAGACAGGGGTTTGTTAAAACCTGATTTCCAGGAATCACTTGACAAGGCCGACCAGACTTCAAAATCTTCGAAGGGATCCAAATCTTCGAAAGCTTCTTCGGAGCCGAAGTCTTCGGCTTTGAAACTTGCTGAGAAGGTGTGGTCGCCGGTTTCGCAGTCCTCAGAGCTGAGCACCAGACTTGTTTTTCGGAGCCGTTCCCCGGTCTTGGAGCCAGTCTCTGAAACTTTGAAATCACCTATTTTATAGTTGGTGACTTCGTCGATCCTTTCGACTCGTTCTTCGAGGAGCCTCTCCGATGTCGATGTGGACAAAGTGGTGCAGAGGCTCTTCGAGAATCCGGCACTAACCAAATTGTTGTCGGCTCCTGCCCAACCAGTTTTGGAGCCAAAGACTGTCTTACCTACGGTGTCTACTCCTCCTCTAAGCCGAGCTGGGCCTTTGGAGCCGGGGGAGGTGGAAGTGATGATTGTGGAAGAGCCAAAGCCTGTTCCAGTGCCATCGGCTGCATCGACTCAGACTACTTTGGTGCCGTTTGGGGAGTATGGGAGCTGACACTCTCCAGTCGGCACCGGGGGGGGGGGAGGGGTCAAACTGATTGGACGGTTCCGACCTTTCCTCTCAGAGCTTCGGCACAGATGAGCTCGGCTCGTTCCTGTTGGTCGGAGCCCACTGTTTCGGCGCCAGAGAGGATGCCATCTTCTTCTGAACCGACTACTTCCTCGCGTCGGAGCAGTGGAGCCTTAGATGCCATGAGGAAAGTTATGTCTTCCAAGACACCCACTTCATCAGGGCCTTCCTCCTCATCCCCGAAAGTGCTGCTTTCTACCTCTGCATCACAGGTCCCTGTAAAGCGGCGAGACCCAGAGCCAAGCTCCCACTGATGAGGTTCCCAGGAAGAAGCTTTGCAAGAGGAGGCACTTAGACTCCCCACAGGAGTCTGTCACATCAGACACTGACTTAGAGGAGTCAGAAGGGTCCCCAAGGTCCTCCTCGGAGGAAATCTTCTTTGCTGATATCCTTGAAATGCTGAAACAGAGGGGTGACTGGCAGTTCGTTAGCCCTTCTGATGATGAGTCGGTGCTTCTGAAGGCCTTTGGTTCTTAACCTTCCACCTCCTGGGTGACTTCACCCTTCGATGAACTAATGGAGTTGGTTGCTTGAAGGGAATGGGAGTCTCCTGATACTGTGGAACCTGTCCCTTGGAGGCCCAACAAGTTTATTACATCGCCACAGGACAAAATGTTTCTTATCAAGGGAGTGCCAGTTGATGCCATGGTGGTGGTTGCGGCCACCAAGAAAGAGATGTCTGAAATCTCTTCTACTGTCCATCCTCCTAATAGAGATTCCAGGACTATGGACAGGTATGGGAAATGCATTTTTAGTTCAGTGACTTTTGCCATGCGATCGCTCAACTATTTGACACATTTTACCCAACTTCAGAGAGAAGAGCTTGGAAGAGCTCTACAGTACTACACAGTATTACAGCGACATTCCCGATAAGGTGACATATCCAATTCCATATAAAACATCGTTAACTTTGTCTTACCATGCATTTCTTTCTCATATTCAGCTAATGGCTCGATGTCAGCAGCGGGGTTCAGCCTAGCTCAATAGCAGACATTCCTAATTCCCTTTGCTTCTTCTTGTCTTCCTTTTTCCTTCCTTCCTTCATACCTCTTCATTTGATACCCTTTTGGGCCTAGTTTCAGGCCTAAGTCAAACTAGGTGGAAACAAGATGAAACAACAAGATGGAAATCTGCCATAGAGTTTTCCATCTCTAATAGACACCCCCCTAACGGCAAGGGGAGGAAAAATGTAAGGCGAAAAAACAAGGACTTTTAACAAGGCTCGGAAGAACCTCTCCTCAAGGGGCAGAGGGGGGGTAGAGGGCGAGGGCCAGAGGAGTGAGGCGGGGGGAGAAGGCGCAGTAGAACTAGGGCAACAGGGATCAGTTCTTTGGCAAGCCCTATCAGCGCTCCTGAAAGGAAGCCCGACTGTCCTACTCTGGAGACAGTCGGGGGGTCACTTGTCTTTGTATCCAGATGCCTGGCTAGAAATTACAAAAGATTCTTGAGTACAAAGCATTGTTACCAGAGGTTATGTCATCCTGTTCTCAGAACCTCCCCCTGTATGAAAGAAAATCCCAGACATTCCACCCAGTCTCAGGGATCAAGCAGCCATAGAGATTCAAAGGCTGCAGAAAAAGAGAGTCATCCAGCCAGTCCCAGCAGACCAAATAGGATCCGGAACCTACTCCAGATTCTTTTTAGTTCCAAAGAAAACAGGGGACTGGAGGCCCAATTTGGACCTCAGCAGATTCAACACTTTTGTAAAGAAGGAGAAGTCCCGGATGGTCACGCTTCAATCGATTCTTCTGTTTCTAGGAATGGACAATTGGATGTGCTCTATAGATCTCAAGGATGTGTACTATCATATCAAAATGGCCAGACCATCCAGAGATCACGTGCGTTTCCGGCAGGGACCCAGTCACTATCTGTTCCGAGCACTGCCCTTTAGTCTCACAACAGCACCCAGAGTGTTTACTAAATGCATGGCAGTGCTTGCGGCTCACCTGAGGCATCTAGGATTCTGAGTGTTTCCGTATCTGGACGATTGGCTCCTCACCGCGACCTCCAGGCATCAACTGCTTCAGTCCAGGGATCACACTCTCAATCTGTGCTCTCAGTTAGGAATAACTATAAATTTTGACAAGTCTGCGTTGTCACCATCGCAGCATATCTCCTTTATCGGAGCAGACGTAGACACCACCACCACCATGGTAAAATTGCCACTGGAAAGAATAGTCACTCTTCGACAACAAGTATCAGACATTCTGACAAACAAAAAAGTACTAGCCTCCCAAGTGTTGAAATTACTAGGTACTATGGCAGCAACTCTCAGTTCCTCTAGGGCGTATGCGCATGAGAATACTTCAGTGGTTACTCTTCACCCAGTGGTCTTACCAACAACTTCCGATGTCATTCTTGATAATGATTACAGATTCATGCAGAAAGGATCTTCAATGGTGGTTGACCAGCCATCATATAACAGTAGGTCATCCATTTGTTCTCCCCCCGCCATCAGCCACAGTGACCACGGACGCTTCTCTGATAGGGTGGGAGGGGGGCTTTTTCAAGGAAAAACAGCCCAAGGCACCTGGTCAGAGACAGAGTCACAATTGCACATAAATGTTCTGGAGATGAGAGCAGTACTTTTGGCGTTGCAGTACTTCCAAGACATGTCAGTAGTCTGGTATATCAACAAGCAAGGGCGAGCCAAGTCTTATCCCCTATGTAGAGAGGCTTTGAGAGTCTGGCAGTGGGCTGTATCCACCAGGCTCTTTCTGATAGTGACGCACATCCCTCGGAAATCCAGCGTGATCACGGACAAACTGAGCAGAGCCATTCAGATGTCGCACAAGTGGTCCCTCAAAGATGATGTAGCAGAGATGATTTTCCACAGATGGGGCCAGCCTTGCTGCAACCTGTTTGGATCCCATATGAATGCCATATGCAGAAGCTACTTTGCCCTGAATCCTCCACCAAGGGAAAACCCAAGGGATACTCTCGTACACGCTTGGCCCCTGGGACTTCTATATGCTTTTCCACCAATTCCTGATTCTGAAATTCTTGCAGAAAGCCAAAGCCCTGGGGAGGATGGTAATTCTGATAGCCCCATATTGGCCTCGACAGATTTGGTTTCCCTTCCTTCGACTGTGCCAGCTAGAGGAACCTTGGATTCTGGACCCAGTTCCAGATCTGCTGACACATTCATCAGGGGCTCTTCATGCTTCTCTTCATTCCCTCAGATTGACAGCTTGGCTGCTCCGATTTCCAACATAGCCAGGTCCCACGGTTTTTCCTCGGAGGTACAGCATATCCTTGTATCCTCTCATAAAGCTTCCACCAGAAAGTTGTATGCCAACAAATGGAAGCGGTTTGCCTTCTGGGCTTTGCAAAACGATATTGACCCGTACGTCGCCCCAATTGCTAGCATTTTAGAGTTCTTGACTAAGCTTTTTAATGAAGGTGCTGTGGCTGCCACCATATGAGTTCAATTGGCTGCAATTTCAAATTTTCACCTCGGATCAGAAGGTTCTAATCTAATGTCTCATAGGTTATGTAGAGCCTTCTCAAAAGGTACCATATATCTTAGACCACCAGTTAGACAACCTGTCACTCCCTGGAATCTGAATTTTGTTCTGACAAGGATTATTCTTCCTCCATTTGAGCCTGCATCCTCCTGCCAACTAAAATTTCTGTCTTGGAAAACCATCTTCTTGGTGGCCATTACATCAGCACGTAGAGTGTCCGAACTTCAGGCCTTATCTATTAAACCCCCATATTTGATTTTTCACCCTGACAGAGTGTCGCTCAGGACTAACCCTTCCTTCCTTCCAAAGGTATGTTCAGAGGCTAATCTGAATCAAACTATTGAACTCCCTACTTTCTTCAGTAACCATTCCAACAAGTTGGAGTATATGTTGCATAAACTTGATGTTCACAGACAACTCAAGATTTTATTTGGATAGAGCAAAAGAATTTAGAAAATCAGAACAACTTTTTGTCTCTCATGCTGACACCAAGAAAGGGCTTCCAGTATCAAAAGTTACTCTTTCCAAATGGTTGACTGATTGCATAAAATTCACATATTCCTCCATGAATCATCCATTAGAACATAGTGTGAAATTGCATTCCACTAGGGCTGTTTGTACTTCTTCAGCTTATATGGCTAGGCTGCCTTTGGACACGATATGTGTTGCTGCCACTTGGTCTAAGCCTCATACCTTCATTACGCATTACAAAGTAGATAAGGCCTCCAGGGACAGGGCTTCCTTTGGTTCCACTGTCCTCAGGAATATACTCCCGTGAGCCACCCAAGATGAATGGTGCTTGGGACGCTACCCATGTGTAAGAATGAACAGCGAGATTGAACAATTTCATATAAAGAAGCTATGTACTTACCATAATGTTCCATGTGAGTTGTTCATCTCGCCTTTATTCTTACATTCCCACCCACCTTCCCCCTCCAGGCTTCTCGAAGAACGAGTAAGAGTTTTTGCGGTCTGGTGGGTCTTGTTATAGAATTTCTTACTCCTGCTGGAGTAATGTTCATGTGCTTATTATGTTATATATGTTGAAATCAGCAAACTAGGTCTGAGGTGAGGCAGAGAGCATCATGGGATAGGGACTTGGCCTCGAGCTACTGGAAAACCTCGAGCTTGTGAAAGCGGCCGACTCGGAGCCAAGAGATCGGCTCCAAACCCATGTGTAAGAATGAAGGCGAGATGAACAACTCACAGGAACGTTATAAGTACATAACTTCTTTATTGCAATTTGCTGTATTTATGGTATCTGTTATGCCCATAGTTTTCCTCCATGACCTGACTCATAATGCCAGTTGCATTATCCTTTGCCCTCAAGTGGTAAACTGCCTGTCAGTGACTACTGTGCTCAAGCCCACTCAACTGGAGTAGTGGCTGCCTGTAAGTCTTACTTAAAAATGTCACCATTGTTGATGTTTATGCCATGACTTTCTGGCATTCAGTGGACACCTTCTCAAAGCATTACTTTATTGACTTTGCCTCAGTGTGTCAGGCCTCTTTTAATAAAATGATTCTTCTGGACACAACCTCATTAGCTTTTTGTGGAGTACTGTGGCTGCTTCCACTCTGATGGTTACTGTTTGTGGTTTAGAGCAGCAGGGACCTATCGTATAGGCTTCCTGACAGTTATAACAGCCTTGTTCTTGTCTTATCAGTTCATCTATGTGGGGAGCCTCACTGATGGGTTAGGTATTCCCTTCTCCACCCCTCTTTGGTTGGCACTTCTTGTACCCAGCCACAGGTTTTGGAGTTGCCTGTAAGTGGTGAAAGCAGATACTTGTGCAATACTTAGTAATAATGAAACTGCCAAATCTTCATCTTATCTCTTGATTTGTAGCACAGTTATACACTCACTGCATCAGAATTGATACTTGTTCATCTCCCAGAAATCTTCCAGAAATTTACTAAATGCCAGTTAGTGAAAAGGATAAACCCAAACAAGGATTCATCAGGGATGTTCTACTGCTCGATCTGTTGATGCAGTAAGAATATATATGCTGTAAAATACTCACCACTGTAGCTGAATAGTTGAATTGCAAGACAACCTTTCAGTCTACATATGTAAATGCTTCACGTCATTCCCCCACGTATAGTTTTACTCACATACTTCTAAGTATTATCTGCTGGGTTAGTCACTGGGCACTTTGACTCTTGTAATATTGTTCTGTTGTAATTTGCTGTGTTTATGATATCTGTTATGTCCATGGTTTTCCTCTATGACCTCACTCATAAAGGATTAAAGAGGCTTAGCAGATTTAAGGATATGGGTTACAGGGTTGGTGACATTTGTAGGGCTAGCCAGTTTGCTCATCTTCAGGGCAGATCTGATTTATTACAATATAAGCAACATTATACTGACAACAGGGATCAACTTAGGTTGGTAACTACCTATGGCAAAAATACAAAATCTTTTATGACTATTATTTTCAGACATTGGAATATTTTGCAGGGTGAGGTTTCCTTTGTGGATTTTTAGAATATTGTTCATTTTCCTTCCATAAGGGTCGATCCTTGGGATCATTATTCAGTCATTACAAAAGATGGCAAGGTCAGGATAAAATCTTGGGTCAAAGAACCATCACTGGTGAAATTTGGTTGGATGCAGTCCATGTGACCATTGCTCACATTGCTCAAGGGCATCTAAAACTACAAGTTTTACCAGCAAGAACATTCCGACAGTATATGCTCTGCCTTTTTTTGGTAATTGTAGCACCAATTGGGTGATTTATTTGGCCTGTTGTTCATGCCAAGCTTTTTATGTGGTGCAGACATCTAGGCCTCTTAGGATAAGAATTAGTGAGCATATGAGTGATATTAGGAACAACAAACAATCCAGTGCATTATATAAACATATTTGTCAACACAAGACTGGGATCTTTAGATTCACCATTATTGATTGTATTTTGAATAATCAACAGACAAAGCAGGTTTACATGAAATACTCAATTTAAAAGAAAAAAAGTGGATTGTTAAGCTAGGGGGGCTTTTTCCACCTGGCCTCAATGAATACTTCTAAATAATCTTTAAACGAAAAAAGTGAAGCAGAAGCACCAAAATTGTAACTAGAATCCACCTTACAGGTCCTTCAGAAAACGGAAAATACGAGGTTTATTTGAAAAAAAGTTTTGATGCACAATCCACAAACTGCATAAACACATAAACGCACTTGTAGCACCAGCGTTTTCGTCTCTCCTCATAAAGACTTCATCAGATGACCTAGAATAACATTTAACCCTTTATATAGTCCCTCACAAATATGAATAAACCAATCACATTATATAATAAAAAATGTTAAAAACTGTCACTTCCTTTAGGAAAACAGTGTTATATGAAACCTTAAATTACACAGAGAAATAAACACTTACTTACAAACATGCTACTACATAAATACTTTAAAATTCATAAAATACTTTCCTTGTAATATAAAATTGTAAAAATAATAATAATAAAAGCATTTTAACTTACTCAGGTGATGTAAAAAACAACATTATTGCACCATCTACTGGCTTTATTAGGAACTGTGTCTTAGATGAAAACTATAGCTTAGCAGATCTCAATTTTAGTAATGGAACAATAGATATGAAGTCATTTAAACCAGGGGTGCTTGATGCTTCCAGGGTTACTTGCTACCAAAGTTCCCTGAACTCTATTCTCTCCTCCCATAGTCCACCCCTGATTTCCTTTGGTATTTGTTCCAAGACTACACAAATAAAATTAGCTTTTAACAAACTTTCATGTGTTTATATAAAGCATTAGTCTCCTTTTTATTCAAGATATCATAATTATGTTCATAAATCCTTCTCTTGAGTCTACGTTCAGTTTTACCAACATAGAAGGATCTACACTCAGCACACAGAGCAAGATATACTAACCCCATGGCTTCACAATGAAAGTACCCAGGGCTGTATACCCACTTATTCCTACCCTCAAAAAAAGTTTGTCTGTGTTAGCTATACTTGCACATTGCGAACAGTGGCCGCATTTGTAAGTCCCCACTCTCCTCCTATTCCTTGCCTTGTTTTTAACACCATGTTAAAGAATGCTTTTCAAACTGGATGAGTTCTTATATACAAATTTCAAAGGGCTATTGGGCAGCTTTTCCAAGTCTGAAATGGTTACAAACCTTTCCCATTCAGATTTAATAATTCTCCTTGTTGCTTCATTAAGAGCACTGCACTCTAATACAATAGCTCCATTGTAATTAACTTCATGTCCTTCATGTACGAGGTTTATTTGAAAAAAAGTTTTGATGCACAATCCACAAACTGCATAAACACATAAACGTACTTGTAGCACCAGAGTTTTCGTCTCTCCTCATAAAGACTTCATCAGATGACCTAGAATAACATTTAACCCTTTATATAGTCCCTCACAAATATGAATAAACCAGTTTGTGGATTGTGCATCAAAACTTTTTTTCAAATAAACCTCGTATTTTCCGTTTTCTGAAGGACCTGTAAGGTGGATTCTAAATAATCTTCTTAATTGATGCATTAAGTGAATATTGGTTAATTAATCATACTGCTGGAGAAATGGCATCTATTATTATTTTTTGTTCACTGAGGAAGACTGAAAAGCCGAAACTGGTCTGGTTTTTTGTAATGTGTATGTGTATTTTTTAATGCACTGTTCTAAATACAGGATTTGTGCTGGCTCTTTGTTTTGTCTGATTTATCACTTTTTGCGCCGATGCACTAGCCATACTTACGAGTTGCTTTTTTTGTTCAGTTGCCTTTTTAAGCCTAACCACGCATCACAAATCTCTGACATGTTCTGGCACCCTTGATTAATGTAAATAGGGGTTTGGGAGATGAAACATTTACAAGCAAGGGCCTGGGAGATGAACCATTTACAGGCTGCCTGTGTTCACTAAAGACACAGATGATGCCAAACCAGGATGAATGTCCTGTTTTCCATCAAATTGTCCAAGTTACACTTGAATTAGGTTAGGAAGGAACTCTGCTTCACATGGATGGGGAGCCTGTTCCAGAGAAGGTGTAGTCTCTGGGATACATATCTATCTCTCCAGCAGGTCCTATTTATATCATAGACAAGGCTTATGGCTTTGGAATGGGTAATTCTGGTATTTTGTTTTGCGTATTTGCAGGAGGTCCATCAGGGTGGGGTCTGATAATGCCTTATGCGTCAGGCATAGATCTCCCCTCAACATCCCCTTCTGTAAGAGAAAAGAATACAGTGATAAGGCCTTTAGGTGGTCTGCATAGCACGTTACTTACTTCCTGTATTCTTTTAGCGAGGGACCTCTGTGGATGTTCCAGTTGTTGCTTGTGACTGGTTAGGTACATACCAAAGGGGCATTGTACTCAGTGACAGGTCAGATGAATGCTGAATACAGTGAAACAATGATCTCGTTGGACCTAGTTGCCATAACCTTTGTTTATAAGTTGCACAGCATAAAATAATTTGCTCACTACTATAGATACATGGTTGTCAAAGGCTAGATTATTGTCTATGTATGTCCCCAAGTCTCTGACTATTCTGTCATATCTTAGGGATGTGTTGTCAGTATGATAGTTATCAGGGGGTAGATGACTTCCCAAAGGATACTATTATGCATTTCTTGGGATTTAGTTTTAGTCCATGGCTTTAACACAAGTTATTGATCTGTGTCAGCCCTACCTGGAGAACATTTGTGTCGTGGGGGGGGGTTCCTGTGACTGCTCCTAATTTTCAATTGTCTGCAAATTTATTTAGGCAGAGGATCTTGACATTGGCCTTGACTCCAGGGAAGTAATAGCCAAAAAGGAAACGGTCCCAGGACCAATCCCTGAGGAACTCCGCTTGTGACTGGCCTCTTTGTAGATGTGGACTCCACAATTCTAACTTCCTGGGTCCTGTCTGTGAGTCAGCTGGCTATGTACCAGGTGACATAAGGATACCTCTTGAGTTTGTCAACAATGCCTGAGTGGGGTATTGTGTCAAATGCCTTGGCCAGGTCAAGCTAAGCAGTGTGAACTGCTTTTCCCTCATCCATTGCTTTAGTGCATTTCTCAAAGAAGGTCACCTGGTTTAGTAGGCATGACCTTCCCTTGACGAAACCAAATTGAGCAGGCTCCAGTGTTTGGAGGTTTCCTATGTCATTACTGATCATTTCTGTGATAATTCTTTCTATGGCTTTGTATGTGAGACTGCTGAGACTTAAGGGGCTGTAGTTTCTAGAGTCTGTAGATGGCCCACCTTTGTGCAGAGTGATGACTGTTGCTGTTCTCCATTTGTGAAGCATAAAGCCTGTTTGGAGGCTACAGTTAAATAGTAGTTCCATAGGGCCTGATAGGTCATGTTTCATGCTATTTAGAAGGCATCCTGGGGTACTGTCTGGTCCCACTGATGCAGTCTTCTTGGCCTTAGAGAATGCACTGGGGACCTGTTCCCTAGTGATAGTTGGGAGAGTTATATTTGATGATATTTCCCGAGGGGAGGTTGAGGGGAAGAGAGGGGTAAAGTTAGAGCTGAATTTCTCTGCCAGTAGGTTTGCCGTATCTTCTGGCTCAGTATAGGTGGCACCATTAACAATGAGCTCTGCATACAATTCTCTATTGCTTTTGAGGTTGCAGACATAGCTGAAGAATGGCTTGTGGTCGCCCTTAGCCTTGGAGGCCAACTTTACAAAAAAAAAAGGGGGGGAGCTTTTGGTAGACTTTATTTGTCCTCTGAGGTGTTTGTTTACTTTGATGAGAGTGCTTTTATCCTGCTGGGTGCTACACCTCAAAATTTTTGCCATGATTTTCTTCCTTTCTTCCTATGTTATACAGCCTACTGATATTATACTTCCACAAGGGTGGCTTTTTTTTTTTTAGTTAGTTTTGAACTTCTTCCTGGTGGGTACTTCTACCTCTGTGCAGCTATTTACATGCTTGTATAGGGTTTCTGAGAAGCTTTTCATAGCCAGCAGTATTCTCAGAGTTTATGGAGGCTTGAAAATTTGCCACGTTATTACTTGATAATAGGAAGTTAGCCTTAGAGTATGAACATTCCAGGGTTAGCTGGGGTTCTGGGTTTTATTTTTACTTCAAAGGAGACCATTTTGTTGTCTAACCTTACCAGAGAATAAATTATACTAGGGGGTGTACAGTTCTGTCCTATATTAGTGAGTATCAGATCCATTATGTTTGCACCTGTTGACAATCTGGTCCAAGTCTGTGCTTACAAAATCCAGGAATCTCTGTGCCTGTATGTTTGGTGTCATATATGATTCCCAGATAATAGTGGGATAATTAAAGTTTCCCATGAATATGGTAGTGGTTTGGATGGTGAGTGTTTCCAGTAAGTTTAAATGCAAGTTATAGGTTTCCTGGACCATAGAAAGGGACCTATAGCTTGCAATGAAGTTGCATGGAATTTTGCCTATGTTATTTTCAACATGGAAAAGCTCGATTGCATTGTCTTGTTTGACCAGCCTTGCAGTATAATTATTTTTGATGTAAATCGAAACACCTCCACCTTCAGTCTCTGTCTGTGTAGTAGCTTCTCTAAATGTGTGGAAGGCATTATAGCCTTGCACAGCTGGTGTGCTCTCAATGGCTTTAAACCATGTCTCAATGACTGTACAGACAACAGCATTCTCTAGGGTGAGGAGAGTTGTTTCTTGTTTAGAATCCTAGGTTCATAGGTAGGTACTAGGCTATCTGCCCAAAGGCATTTATAAGCCCAGCCAGAATGTGTAGGCTTTCGCTGCCCCCTTACATTAGTTCCTGTGCCTCTGTCCAGCAGAGCCACTGAAGTGATCCCCGGGGTAAACTTTCTGTTTCTCATCCACTTGTCAAGGTTTCTCTTGAAGAGTGCTAGCGAGGAGCTCTACCTAATATAGATTGGAATCTTTTTCCAAAGCATGGGAAGTCTATGGGACAGGAATCTATCCCTCCAGCACATCCTATTTATTGTTGTGGTGAGGTTTCAATCCCTAGAGCGTGTGGCTCGAGGGGATAAGGTTTTCTTTAGGCGGAGCATGTCCAACAATTCTGGGTTGGACATTGCCTTGTATGCCAGGCAGAGATCACCTCTGAGCAGGCAGTATGCAACCGAGTACAGCTGGAGTTTCTTCAGTTGAGCTGCATAGGGCATCTGTTTGAAGCCAGTGATCCTCTTGGTGAGGTACTTCTGTGGTCTTTCCAGCTGTTGCAGGTGTCTTGTAAATGGGGCGTTGTACTGTATGATCGGTCTGATGAGTGATGAGTAGAAGGGCACAATGACCTCTTTTGATCTGGATGCAAACCCTTTTGTGATAAGGTGGGCCACATAGAAGGATTTTCTAACCACTTTGGCAATGTGATTATCAAAGGAGAGATTACTATCTACTTGGGTCCCCAGATCCCTTATTACGTTTTCCGTATTTAGGGGACTACCACCTATGTGGTAGTTTGTAGGTACTTTGTTATTTCCAAAGGGAATAACTATGCACTTTTTGGCATTTAGCTTGAGGCCATGATTTTCACACCAGGTATCCGTCTCAGTGAGATCCTTTTGCAGGATGTCTGTATCAGCCGGTGAGTCAATTATAGCCCCTAGTTTGCAGTCATCTGCGAACTTGGTCAGCCATAGTCCTCCTGTGCTTGTCTGTACCTCTGAGAAGTATATGCCGTACAGGAGGGGTCCTAGGACTTAGCCCTGGGGAACGCCACATGTAACCGGTTTAGAGTCAGACCTAGCTCCCGCAACTCTCACTATGTGGGTTCTGCCCATGGGCAACCCATCTTGTGACATAGGGGTTTATGTTCAGGCTGGTGAGCTTGTCTATAATACCAGAATGGGGAATGGTGTCAAAAGGCCTTTGTGAGGTCTAGGTAAGCTGTGTGTACCACCTTTCCCTTGTCTATAGCCTTGGTAACTGTCTCAAAGAAGTCCACCAGGTTTAAGAGGCATGATCTGCCCTTAACAAAGCCGAACTGGGTAGGGTCCAGTATTTGGAGGTTCCCAATGTCTCTGTTAATGAGTTCCATAATGATGCACTCCATAGCCTTGCAGACCAAGCTAGTCAGGCTTATAGGGCGATAGTTCCCGGGGTCTGTTGTGGCTTCACCTTTGTGGAGCAGAATAACCGTTGCTGTGCACCACTCTATGGGTGCATAGCCTGTGGAGAGGCTGAGTTTGAACAGTGTGTTTAAGGAGGGGTTAGTTCGTCTTTGAGCTCATGTAGGACACAGCCTGGGACACCGTCTGGTCCCATTGATGCTGTATTTTTGGCTTTGGAGAGGGCTATTTTAACCTGAGTGTCTGTGATTTCAGGGGCTCTACATTCTTCTGGTATGGTTATGGGCCCTTTTGGGGGTGAGAGGGGGGTGAAGTTTGCACTGAACCTGTCTGCCAGGATGTTGGCAATATCGGTTGGTTCAGTGTATTTTGTGCCATTCTGCACTAACTCTGAGCAGATCTGAGCATTGTCACTTAGATTTTGACATAGCTAAAGAATGCCTTGTGGTTATCTTTGGAGTCCTTGGCAAGTTTTCTTTCAAAGCTCGCCTCGGACGATTTTATGAGTGATCGTATTTTCTTGCTGATACTGATCAGGGATGTCTTCCCTTCTTGGGATTTTACTCTTTTCTGTAATAGTTTCCTCCTTCTATTGTATAGCTTGTTTATGGCAGGGATCCACCAGACTGGTTTCCTTTTCTTGGAGGAGTGAGTATGCATTGAGGAGTAACACCTTTAGATTTTCCTGGTTTTTAATTTGCTATGTAGGAAGTACTTTCAGTTTGGCATTGCCCAAAAAATGCACTATGGGGTGGAAAATGTTTTAGCTAATATTCAAAAGCCTCTAGGGGAGAGGTACAGACCATCCCTGGCAAAGCAGCATGGTCTGTTGACCATCTTTTTCCGTGGTGACAAATATTGCACCCCCTTAGAAAGACACTAGAAAGTAAGCCAATTATAAAAGTCAGTCACCTTCTGTTCCTATTGTAACATCATCCTTCTGGAAGGTAAAATGCTGCTAAATGCTAAGCTCACACCAGCCTTTGACACATATTCAGAGAGCTCCATGATGTCTCTCTTCATATAGTCTAGGAGGTATGTCTCAGGTCATTTGCACCTACATGGTCTACAACTGAGTCATACTGGTACTTGTGGAACAATGACCTGAGTGTGTGTGTGTGTAATGTGCCGGATACTTGCCCCTTATAAGCAACTGACTGTGACTTTCTCCTTACTCAGCCTTGTGAGAGGGATATGAGTTTATCTCACAATGGAGTCTCCAATAATCAGAATGTTGGATAATGTGGTGATTTGCTGTATGGGCTTAGAAGTAGAGGCTGCAGGAGATATTGCTTGTATGTGTTAATGTTGGTGTTGTTTTGAAAGAGTGCATTCAGGGCTGCTGAGGTTATTTATGTTTACTTTGCAAGGAGGTCTTTTGGGTTTAGGAATGTTACATTTAAGTGCCTCAGCATATGTGGGTGTATGTGCCTTCTTTGAACTATGAGTGATGGGTGCAGTGTGTGTACTACTGACAACCGGATTGACATTAGGAGTGCTTTTATGTGAGAGCTTTGCCTCCAGTGACAATGTGTAAATACATCTCTCACAAACCATATAAGTTTGTTTGAGAATTAGCCGGTTATCAGGAAACTTGAGGTATTTGCTGCATTGCCTCATGATGCCCGTATCCATCAAGCTGGTAAAGGAGATAGTGGGAAAGTTCATATCCATGGCAACAGGCCCTTTTTATTGATTAGTTGATTTCTGTGAGACTATAAAGTAATGTCAAGAGTATCTGGTTTGCAACTCTCGGGGCAGTGCTTGTCACTGCAAACTAGTTGTCCTGTGTGTGACTAAGTATTGATGAAATTCAAGGGTGCTTTTACAAGAAAAATGTCAACTCAAGGTGTCTGCGTATGTACAGAGCACTACCAGACACTTGAGAGGGAAACTAATAAGTAGACCCTGATGATTTATGGATGAAGTATTTAGGGAGATGTTCGGAAGTTAGGTTAGACAGCAACTAATCAAGCAGTACTTACTGAAAAGAAAGAATTAGCTTTGTCAAGAACTCACCTGATTGGCTACTGCCTGGCTTCTACTAGTGCTAGTCTCACCACAGCTTCATGCTTCTGCGATACAATGCCCCTTTGCTTCTTCTTTCACTAGAAGGAAAACAGTATTACCAACTCCACGATGAGAAGCAGACCGCAGGCTCTGTGGTGGTCAACAGTCTTGTCCCAGATAATGCAAGGGTCTGTAGGCTTGTTGTAGCTTTTCCTGGTAGCTGTCTTGAATAGCAGCCAGACCAATTAGGAAGGTCCAAAGCAGACACTCACTGCCCAATCAGAAGCAGTCAGGAATCAATGCACTTTCTCTCTTCTCTCACCAGAAGTGCAAACTATAAGCACAAATTCCAAGCTGCCTCCTATGAAGCAGTTATCAGGTTTTCTGGTGATCAACAGTCTCCAGGAAATAATGCCCCTATGTTCTTTCTCTCACCAGGGAAAAAAATGGAAACACTAATCCCAAGACAACTACTGAGAAACAGAGTGTGGGCTCTCCAGTAATTGGTGGTATTGGACTAGATGCTATAAATTTTAATGGTAAGATGGAAAAATCAGTTAATGTCATAAGAGTTGCAGTGTGCACTAACCAGTTAGATATGAAAGAGGGGGTAACTTAAGCTTTAGCAATCTTAAGTGGACAGACACTAATTTTAAAAGAGCAAGATGGACTGGAAGGGAGTGAGCACTTTGCATTCTGGTTCTGTGGAATACTGTGAGATGGCCAATAAATTTAAATAGCTGAAGAGAGGTGATTTCCCAAAATAATAATTTTGTGCTTACCCAGAATAGCCAGTGAAAGAGGAGGGGGAAGGAAGTATGTGGTCTAACTAACATAAGAGGCAGGTAATTAGAAAAAAACAGTTGAGTTTAAAATCACAACAGCACCAGTGTGGGGGACTGAAGGATAATTTAATTTCTGTTCGGTTCACAAGAGACACAGCTGTGGTCTCTTTCCTAGTTTAAATATGCAGTTAAAAGCAGAATATAAGTAAAACACAGTTCATACCTCTCAACTGTACAGATTTTCGCAGAATGTCCAGATTTTTGCCTCATACTTTTGGTCTGTCTCTCCCCGCTGTGGTGGTGCTGCGGTAACTTTGTCGCCTCACAGTAAGACGCTGTCCGGTTCGATTCTCAGCTAGAGCGTCTTCTGAGTGGAGACATGCGTGAATGGGCATACCTTCGTTGAAGGTTGTGCGTCAGGGCTGGTAACTCAGCACGTAAAAATCAACTACCAATCATTAGCGGACCGGAGTTCCGCTATGGCGACCCCTAACCTAGAAAAGCCGAAAGACACAACAACTTTTGGTCTGTCTCTCATAAAATTTGTGGTTTTCTGGATTTTTTGTGGCAAATCAGTGAGAATTGAATTCACTAAATAAGGACAGGCATTTGATTTTCAGATTTCTTATCCTTCAGAAAATGCACATTAACACAACAGGTTTTATTGTAGCAACATTCTAAGTTTCTGAGAGCAAGATTATTTACAATTTGTCCCTATTTTTGGGGCTTTGTCCCCCCATTATTTTTGTCTTTGTCGGGATTTGTTGTGCAAAGAATTTGAGAGGTATGCATAGTGTAAAGAAAATACACCACAGTATACAAATTAGAAGAAAGCAGTGAAGTAATACAAAATACAAAAAAAGCAAAAACAAACTATTCCCTTACAGAAATCTATGGCAGTTTGTGTGAGCTTTTCCAGTAAAGGTTGATCTGTTTAAGCCTCTGACCTGGGGGGAGTATGTGTTTGCAAGTACAGTGTATGGCCATTGCAACTTTGCTTTTGGGATAACTGAGAAGAATGATTTTTATTTTTGTTACAAATACAGCTATTTGATCCTTACTGTTATCCAGCCTATGAATAGCTGTTCAGTAATGGCAAGTGCTTGTTGCTCGTGTTCATGTATTCTTCTGTTAGACTGTTAAAGTCATTGCTGCACATTCTGGTGCAGTGACCAAGTGACCATTTTGTCCTTTGGTTATGTGGAGTAGTCATTAAATATAGCTTGTTTACTTATTTATTTCACTTATTTTGAACAAGCTAAAATTCATTAGACAGACATGCTTCTTAGCAGGGATGACCTTGATGGGTGCTTTGGTTTGACTAAGTGTCTTGCTAGAGCTAATGCAGTTTGCAGACAGAGATTGAGAACATCAAAACCTGATAACATTAATGTTCCATACTTTACTGTCAGATGGTTTGTTTTCATGCAGTATAAACAATGAATGCTCTTTACTGATGAAGTGTAACGTTACATGTATATTATCTTACTGTGCTTATGGTTATTTTTAGGTAGGTACTGGGAGACTGTACAGCGGTTAAGAATCAATCAGTTTTATGGTGCCCCTACTGCATTCCGCTTGCTGATGAAGTATGGAGATGACTGGGTGAAAAGGTATGACCGGTCTTCCTTAAAGACATTGGGTTCAGGTATGTATTGATGGATTTCCATAAGTGGTAACCATTGTCATATAAACCTGAGTAAGACCTTAGTGTGATGACTTTATTTTGCCATCTTGCACAATAATAGTGTTTTGAGACTTTGGCGTCTTTGGTTGGGGAAGAGAATAAAGACATTATTTGTTGACTGATTGTATTTCCGTTACCTCTGAGCTATTGAGTTTTTTTCATCATATACCATGGGTTACAAATCTAAGTTTGATAGGCACTGTAAGCTGTGTAAATACAAGAGGACAAAAATTGCATGCCACTTTATTATTCACTCTTCTCTGAACTGCATATTTCTCTACCTGCCCTTTCCTTGCAGAGATAAGTCACCTAGAATTGCATGCAGTTTTTGTTTGTCTTTTCGGCTTTTCCCGGTTAGGGGTCGCTACAGCGGAACTCCAGTCCGCTAATGATTGGCAGTAGATTTTTTTTATGGTGCCGAGTTGCCAGCCCGACGTCCAACCTTCAACGAAGGCACGCCCATTGACGCATGTCTTTCGAACGCCACTCGACCGCGGGGAGGACATGCTCAGAATAATGCCTAGCAAATTACTGCACTTCATAGTATTTCTCTGTACGGGTTATCCCAGCACATACTATGCAATAGGAACACCATACACATTTCTGGCTACACTCCCAACCGATGCTTTTCCTATCTTATTTCCTGTACAGTTTCAAGTCTATAAATGTACTTCCTTCTACCTTAAAACTCCTTCACTCATTGCCTGGAATAGTGATATTTCAGAATCTTTGAACATGACAAAATCCAACCACATGCTTTCCTGTGAGCCCAAGGGGGCAGTGTTTGTGTAAGCAGAGGAGCTGCCTGACTGCTAGGCACTCTCGTGATTACCAAGTTTATTATGGGGCTTTTCTTGCTCTTCTGTCTACTCTGAAGCATTAACAACATGCAGTCATACACTGCAGAGCAGAATACATCTATGATATTCCTACTGCATTCCTTATACACTCTATACTGTAATCGTTGTGTGCTGATTAGGAGTTTGATTTTTCCTTTATCCCTACTCTCAGCTGACTTGAAGCTCATGAACTCAATTCTTAGTATAATTATCTGTAATATAGCTTGTAGTTCTGCTTCTTCCTAACTGTAAAATGAACAAACAGCAATTAATTCTGGTGTAACATACACAGTTTTGGTAAATGTGAGATCAGAGTCATTTTTGATATGTTTAGGAGACTTTTCTTTGACTTAAAAGAGGTTCAGTGTAACTCAGGCTGTGAATCCATGATCTGTAGCACTGAGGAAGACTAGCATAAAGTTACTTTAGCTGAGGCTGAGAATCCATGGTCTGTAGCACTGAGGAAGACTACCATAGAGACAGTGTAACTAAGGCTGAGAATCCATGGTCTGCAGCACTGAGGAAGACTAGCATGGAATCAGTGTAACTAAGGCTGAGAATCCATGGTCTGTAGCACTGAGGAAGACTACCATAGAGTCAGTGTAACTAAGGCTGAATATCCATGGTCTGTAACAGTGAGGATGACCAGCATCGAATCATAGACTCACAGGCTGTACAAGGCAAATTGTCATGTGGCCATTTATGCTTTGCCAGTACCTATCCTTAGACCTTACCTCCTTTTTCAAGGAGCAATAGGCCAGTCGTACTTGGGGTGGATTTATGAATAGCCATCCAATTGTCTAATTACTTCTTAAAAGAAGACAGCATGTCAAATTGCTTAATTTGGGAGGAAGTTTGTTCCAGAAAAGGGGTAATCACTGTATGACAAATCTGTCTTTCCACAGTGATTTATTTATTTGCAAAAGAAGGTTCAGATCTCTGGTTCTAGCATTCACAGGTTTGTTTGGTTAATGGAGAAATAAAGAGGTCTTGGGCTGTCAGACTCCTAAGGAGTCTGTAGGACAGAATATGGGGCAAAACCTCCAGACTTTTGATATCTTGAGGTCCTTTAGTCCCATGATCTTTTTGTTAGGAACCTTTGGGGTCTTTCTAATTGCTTGATATGTTTAGTAATGTACATCCCAAAGGGAGCATTATATTCAATTATGGGACTGATGAGTACAGAATATAGAGGGGAATCAAGAATTCTTTGGACGTAGAAGAATTATCCTTTGCAGTCAGCTGTACCAGATACAAAGGATTTCCTAACTGCTGTTGCAACATGGTGGTCAAAGGAGAGGGAATTATCGACCCGTGTCTCTCACAACATCTTTATTTTGGAGTGAGGTGATTTCTGTAATCTAGTCTGGATAGAAGGTTTATTTGCCATTTTTAACATTTGATTTTTAGCCCACTGTCAGCACACCATCTATTAAAATATGTAAGTTCACTTTGTAGCTTCTGCATATCAGAAGGGGGTTTGAATGTAACACCCTATTTACAATCATCATCAAACTTGGTTAATAAGAGTACCTTGGTCTTGATTTGGAGATCAGAGGAGTATATATCAAATAGCAAATGTCCCATCATGGAACCCTGTGATACTCCACTGGTTACTATCAGTCTCACTTGAGGCTGCACCTGCCACCCTGACAGGGTGGTTTCTCTTCCTCAGCCAACTATCCATCTAACTACATAGGGATCACTTTGGAGTGCATTTAGCTTGTTGGTAATGTAGGCAAATATTTTGGCAAGGTTGAATTAAACTCTATGAATAGCATGACCAATGTCCACAGTTTGCATTATCCTGTCAAAAAAAATTAGACAGGATCTGCTTTTAACAAAGCCAAACTGCTAGGGATCGAGTTTTATACGTTTTTTTTTATATCATAGTTTATCAGGTCTGTTGTAAACTTCCCCATGGTTTAGATCTATTTTTTGTCTTGGAATGTACTTTTAACAGGTGGTCTTTTGTGATGATTGGGGGTTTGAGGTCCTTAGGTATATGCTTGATATAGGTATCACATGAGCGAGGTTTACACTGAATTTGTTTTGCCAGTATGTTTGCATTATCTACTGAATCAGAGTGGGTAGTGTCATTTTGAATTTGTTCTGAGCAATGTTGAGTGTTATTTTATATACTTCTGGCATTGGTAAAGAAAGATTAGCAATTATCCTTAGCTCCTGATGCTAGCCTAAGTTCATGGAAAGCTTTGGTTTTTCTAAGGGTGTTTTTGAGTACTTTTGATAACCTTTTGATGTTAACCTTGATTTATTGTTCTTTATTTTACTATATAATCTAATGAGCTTTTTTCTCTTATTGCATTGTTTATGGATGTAGACCACCAGGCTGGTTTGCTCTTTTCTTTTTCTTTTTGTTTAGGTTTTGTATTGACAAACAGGTTTATAACGTTTTCTAGATCAGCTTAGAATTTACTTGCATAACTACTAGCCGTCTCTACATTTTGGGGAGTTCAGTTATATTTGTACCTGGAGAGTTTATCATAGAATTGTAGGAAGTTTGTATAGTTGAAGTCTTTGACTATTGTGATTGTGAAGACATTAGACACTGTCATTTGTGCTAACTTGTCTGACTAAAGGTTTTGTACATAAATTTCAGATTAAGCTGTGTAATCAATGCCAAATTGACTAGCTATGATATTGTAAATAAGTTCTTACATGTTGATTTGTAATCTGTTTGTACAGAATGTTTTAAAGACTTGAACAGTGTTTCTTTACATTTCTAACTGTGTATATTTGTGAAGAAGATTCTAAATGCAGACTGTCTCAGAATCAGCTGGTCTGCAGATGATGTCATCAGAATGTTGACAGTTGCTATGTGTTACTGGCAGAGGCTGAAAGACAGGAAGGAACTTTAGTAAACAGCTGTTGGTTGATTTTCAAAATAGGAAATGAAAATTAGAAATGGAACAGTTGTGACTGTTAAGCTAGTCTATAAAAGAGCCTGCTGAAGATAGTTGAAGTCAGTTGTCGTCAGTTAACAGTCAGTTACAGTTGTCATTTGCCAGTTGCAGTTGTTCACAGTTGTACTGTACAGTGTAAACCCAAATGGACTCACCAAGAACTGTAAGCCTGCCTTTGCTCTGTTGTAATAATTTAGTTCAGATCAGGAACAGTGTTCTTTAGCCAGATAGGAAATTATAACTTCGTTTTTCTAAATTTGGCTTTCTATCCTTCCGTACTGATTTCATTTTCCTGGTGATTGAGTTGTGTTTGTTTATTGCAAATTACTGTTTTATATTTTTAATCATTTTTCTCATTATTAAATATTTTATTAACTTACATTGTGGCTGGTCAATCAATATTTTCTTTAGGGATTTGAGAGTGCTTATACCTGCTTTGATAACTTCCCAAGCCACTCTGAAAGCCTGACTACTTTAGGTCATTTGCTATCATTTGTTTTAATATCTAATTTTCATAATTGGACACCCCTTTAAAAGGGCATATAGACTCTCTGATTGGTGGCAGAGTGTTACCGTATTATTTTGGTGAAGGAACACAGCTGGAAATCTGTGTCAGACTTTCCCAGAAGTATTTGGATGTGTGAGATTTAATTTAAGTGTGAGTGTATCAGAGTTCTTAAACTAGGACACATTGCTCTGGAGTGTGTAATAAGGAGTCACATTAGGGGTGACAGAAGTGTACAGTCCAGTCCTAGATTATAGGGCATGTTCCTGTTGTGCTCTTAGGGTATAATTGTAAAATGTTGCTCCTTTTTAAGTGACAGTCTCCTATTGGAGTCAGTAGTGAGGATTGAAGCTCCTTAGTTACTGACCCAGGATAGTAAGGGACATCACATTATTGTTGGCAGTCTGGTGAGATGTTGACCAGATGTCACATTATTTGGCGACAGCGGTGTGGGATTTTTAATTGAACTTCAGTAATGTGGGTAGTTGTCATTAAGGTATGCACTCTCGACAGCCACAGGGTAAACATACAGAATCTCAGTTCAGCACAGTTTTATTTATTTTTAGTGAGTTAGTCAGGGAATGCAAGCAAAGATGCCAGCAGAAGACTATAGTAAGCTGAGAAAGAACCAGTTGGCGAAGGAGTGTGAAGCCAGAGGACTGGTGCATGCCAACCTGACTAAGGAAGCAATGATTTCAGCCTTAGTTGCAGCTTAAGCTCAGACCAGCCATTCGAAGGGCATCCAGTTTGGTATTGGGGTTGGGCAGCCTGCAGAGGCAGGACAGTCCACCTTTTCTTCAGAGGACCTGAGACTCCGTCTGGAGTTAAGAGAGTGTGCCTGAAGGCCAAGTAGAGAATGCGAAGTCTGGAGACTGAGGAGAGACTGCATATGGAAGCCCAATGACTGGAGGCTGAGGAAAAGCAGCATTGATATGAAGTGGAGGCTAAGGAGAATCAGTGTCAATATGAACTGGAGGCCAAAGACTAGAGGCTGAGGAGAAGCAGAGTCAGTGTGAACTGGAGCCCAAATGTCTTGAACTGGAATCAGCAGAGAAATTGAGGTGTTTAGAAGCTAAGAAAGATGAGAGACAGCTCTGGCTTGAAGTGGAGCTTCTTATCCTTTGAGAGGGTCATGGAGGTAATGGGAAAGGGAATAACCAGACCCCAGAAGCTGTAAAGATCAACTTTTTCCTCAATACAGGGACGGGGATGACTTTGATAGTTTTATTCATATATTAAGAGGGTATGTAGATAGTATGATGTTCACCGTGAGCTCTGGTTTCAGCTCCTGACTCTCTTACTCCATGGTAAAGCTCTTCAGGCCATGTCAAAACTGTCTGATATAGATTGAATTATGTTAAAATTAAAAACTATCTTCATTGTTTTAAACTAACATCTGAAGCTTATAAAAAAGTTTCATGAACATAGACATAAGGCAGATGAAAGTGTACATGACTATATTGCTGATTTTGGTATTTACTTTCAAAGAGGGATGAGTAATCGTCAGGCCACCACTTTTGAGAGACTGGCAGACCTTTTGGGGAGGAAGCAAGCCTTAGTACTTTGCCTGATGACATGAGAATCTGGAAAGTAGACAGAAAATGTAACATTGCGGAGGAGTTGGGGAGAAAAGGGATCTCTATTTATGAAGCAGAGCAACAGTGCATAACAAAGGGGTTCCCAATGCTGTACATGGATATAAGGGAACCCATGGGGGGCAGTCTAAACCACTCCAACAGCGTACACCAGTAACAGAGGAAACTATTAGTCCAGGTACACAATTAGGGATTAGATGTTTCAAACATAACCAGAGGGGCCACATAGCAGCCAAATGTCCCTCAAGGCAAGGTAAGAAACAAAAGGTGAGGGAGCCAGCAAGTGGGAATGACAAACTGCCAGTGGTAAGTTGTTTGGAAACAACAGGGGTGCCAATCTATCACCAAAATTTATATCCTATCTTAGATGGTAAACAGGTTACTGCTAAGAGGGACACAGCTTCTGATATAACCATTGTGAGGCCTGCAGTGGTTAGAGAAGAGCAGCACTTGCTTGGACAGTCCACTCCAGTCAGAGCTGTGGGGGCGACCCCATTCCAAATACATTTGTCTAGGGTTCATCTTGACTGGAAGGGTGGAAGAGGAAGCAAGCAGGCAGGTGTGTTTGAAGCTATTCCTGCAATGTCCTGATAGGGAATTACTGTGATGATGCAGTGCCTTGTGTGCATGCAGTGACATGCAGTCAAGCTTGGCGACAGGCATGTTGGTCCAGTAGCCTGGGGCAACCCAGACAGATCTCATACTTGAAGCTGGGACTGGTGTGGTGGCTGTTTTAGAGAAGGAGCTATCCTGTAATAGTAAGTCTGAACGTGAGTAACAGCTGCTGGGAGGTACTGATGTTCCTTTGGACATCTTGACTGCAAGGATGGAGGTGAGTGATAATACCCAGACTGACAGTGAGGTACAGCTGTTGGAAGTTGCTAGACTTCCTGTGGAAGGGGAGCTTTTGACATGTTACTGTCTCTAACTATTTGATCCAGGGGATTCTCATTAATAAAATTGAGGAATTTTGGGAAATAGCCTACATTTCAGGTATAGAGCTCTGAGTTTATCAACATGCAGTTAAAGTCTCCCAGGATTATAGAATTTTGTGTATATAAAGTTTATTCAGTGTATTTAAGAACAATTCTGATCTGATAGGTGATTTTATTAGTCTGAGTTGAATCTCAAGTTTAGTTTGGGGTCTCTGTGAATCTGCATTGAGGTAATAAGGTCTTTAATAAATATGGATGGTCCACCACAGTATCCATCAGGTCTATAAAAGTATGGTATTAATAATACACACACATGAATGTGCTGCAAATGCAGGAGTCTTCAAGGTCAGACACTTTGTTATTTAGACTCCTAGCACTGATCAATGGCACACTGATATTATACACTGCTTTGTTTATTATATTTTTTATGCTGGAAAATACATTAGCTGGACTCTGCCTAAAAACTCAGTATGGGGATAGTAAAGGGTTTTTTAACACCTTTATTGAATTACCACTTAAGACATAGACAAACATATATTTATGTAAAAGGCAACCAGCCATGTTAACATGTCCACAGTTACAAACATTATATATTACACATATTTTTCATACTCTTATCATCAATCTAACATTATGTAAATTGATCAGTTCCTGGCTTCCCTTAAACCTCAGTCCTCCTCCAAAAGATTATCATGCATGTTTTATTCCCCAAAGTTCCATTTTTTCAATGCAATTTGCTCCTACCCTTTTCTAAGGATTCCACTTCTGGTTCTTTTTTCTCTGTTACAATAGCCGCTACTTCAAATACAGTTGGTCTAGACCTTGATTTCCATTTTCTAGTAATTGTTTTTTTTTTTTTTTGGCAGCCACCAGAATTAAACTTAACAAGCCCTTAGTATGTCTATGTTAATTCAGATCCTGTATCCCAGCTCAAAAAAATATTTCCTTAGTTACACCCATTTGGTCACCCAGTATTTCTGACAAGGTACTCTAGGGGAATTTTTAAAGTTTGCCAACTAATTTCACTCCCAAAACATATGTTACCAGTTATTCCTTTCTTCCCCATCACACCTCCAACATTTGCCTTCTACCTGAGGAATAATTCTTTGGAGTCTGCTTAGGGTATAAAAACACCTATACAAGTATTTCCAAGCAATAAATCTTCTAGACTTTGTTGCATATTTGGGAGCCATACATATGCCCTCCCATTGTTTCCTTGAGAATTGCTTATCCAGTCTCTTCCCAATCTTTTCTAACCTCCTCTGATTTATTCCAATAGTTACTATGCAGTATTTTATATGCCCTACTAATTATCACTTTTTAACTTCTGTTCTGGATTCAGCTAAAATCTCTTCCAGTGCAGGTCTTCCGCTGGATTCCCCAATGCATTTCTGTTTGCCCTTACTTTGATATAAATCCCTGATAGGGAAGGCCGTCGCTAGCCTGCAGTCCATATGTGTTCTTGGCCTCTTCCCTTTCTCTTACCTTTTCCTCTCTAGTTATTTGCTCCCAATGCATTGATTCTTTTGCCATTTTTCCAGTACATTCCAGCCCCCTGTTACTTATTCTGTATATCTCTAATTGCAGTTATCCCTATCGGCAAATTCTCCTTTTTTCCATTCTCACATTTGCTTAGTTCTTAGAATACTTTCTGTTATTTTATGAATATAATATTCTGTATAGCTGTTATTCTCCTTAAATATCTGCTTTAAAGTCACACTATATCCTTATTTCTTGAATTTCCTCCCTTCATCATCATCTTCCCATTCCACTTTGAATTATAACCTTCTGCTGGTGTTATGTACATGAGCCCTAACTGTGTAACTGTAAAATATCCCTTGAAATCAGATCTCGTGAACTATTCCATGACCTCGCAGTTGAGGCTGTTTGAGCTGAAGGGTTTGTAATTTCTTCCTTACTTTTATATCCCCAAAAGGCCTGAAACTGTCTCAGAATGGTCAACAACACTGAGATGTCCCTTACTGGATCTATCAGGTACAAAATAATATTGTCTGCAAATAAAGTAAACTTTTCTTGGCTACCATACCAATTACATCCTTGAATTTATGAGCCCCTTATTTTATTTGCCAGTGGCTCTAAATTTAATGCAAATAAAAAGGAAGGAAGAGAACACCCCTGCTGGGTTCCTCTGTTCAGATCGACCACAAAAATGAAAACCACAGTCAGCTTCCTACTTTGTTACCAAAACCAAAACAAGTCCATAAGCGTAGAAGCCAAGGAGAAGACAGGATACCGTAACCAGTTAAAAAATATATGAACGCTTTATTAAAATTTGCGTTTTCGTCTAGTACAAGACTTCCTCAGATAAAACAATCGCTGTCATCTTGTCCTCATACAAAGTATTTAAAGAAATTTAAAATTAGTTGAACCAATCATGTCCCTGCTGCATTTTATTAATCAGTAAAACCATTACCGTTTAAAGCAATAGGAATAAGAAATATTTGTACAAAATCATTTGTCCTGTTAACAATTGTATTTTTACCTAAAACATTTAAAAACCATATATATATAAAAAAACAGAATGTTTGTGCTTATTTACAATATAGTTGTTCAATTATAGTTATAATTGTTAGTTCCCCACAATGTTAAATGCATTAATTTTGTTTGAGTCTGAAATTCCATTAGGTTTTTATATATCTTCTTAAATACAGTCATACCACCATCTAGTGGTGAGTTGTATTATTCCATTACTTTACCTTAGCTGCTTTCAATTTTAATAGTGGTACTATGGAAATATTTTCATTCAAACCAGGTGGTTTGTTGGCTTCTAAAGCCACTTGCCACCACAGTTCCCTATACCCAATGTTCTCCTCCCATGGGCCCCCTCTTATATCTAATTTAACTTGATCCAATACAAAAAAAGCATAGTCAGAATTCTTACATGTCAATGAGTGTCTGAATAGTGCATTAGTGTCCTTCCCTTTCCTGATATCATATGTATGTTCATATATCCTCTTTTTCAAGGATCTTTCTGTTTTCCCTACATAAAAGGAAGGACACTTTTTACAAATTACCAAATACACTACTCCTCTCGATTCACAATTATAATACCCCTTGCTATGCAACCATAGTTTTCTACAATCCAAATGTATTTTTTCACAATTTATCACCATCTCACATTGGTTACATGTACCACAGCTAAAGGTCCCTACCTTACTTGTCATTCTTCTATCTCCTGATCGTATGTTAACATTATTCCCTATTTCTAATATATTTTTAATATTAAGGGAATTCTTGTATACTACTTTTGGGTTAGATTCTGATAAGACCTTCAAGTCAGTAAAACCTTTGAATCTCTCCCATTCCTTGGTAAATAATGTTCTCACTTTTTTGTTTAAATCATTATATTCCAATACCAGTGAATGTTCGTAGTTTGCTTCCTGAGTTACTATATTTTCATTTTGCTCATCTGGCATTTCTTTTATCCCTATTATGGGCTTAAACCTTCCCTTCCTAGCATTCGTTACTTCCGTCCTATATTTCTTAATAAAGGCCTTGGGATACCCCCTATCTATGAACATCCCTTCTAACTTGTCACATTCTTTGATATATTCTTCTTCCAATGTTGTCATTCTTGACCCTCTGATAAACTGGCCTTTAACCAGATTTCTTTTGCAATGGATTGGGTGTTCACTATCAAAATGTAGAAATGAGTTTACATACGTATCCTTTCTATATATTCTGGTCTCGAAGGAGTTAGTTGTTTTTAATATTTCCACATCCAAATATGCAATACTAACATAGGAAAAATTATATGTAAATTTAAGGAAGTTGGTTGTGCTACCTAAATAATTGAAAAATTCTTTTAATTTTTCTAAGCTTCCCATCCAAAATATTAAAATGTCATCCAGGAATCTTCTGTATAGTTTACAATGTTTTGCGTAACTTGAAGGGAACACATACTTGTCCTCCCAATTGGCTAGGACCAAATTTGCAAAAGTAGGTGCACAGGCTGCCCCCATCGCCACACCTTTTATTTGTTGGAAAAACTCCCCCTTATATACTAGGTAATTGTTCTTTAATATTGCATCCATCAAGCCTGTGCACGCTACTTTTTCTTCAAATTTCAGTTTTTTGTCCCAAAATACCTCCTCTTCAAACATACGTATCCCTTCCTCATATGGTATTGACCCAAATAGATCTACCACGTCTATTGTTACGAATAAGATATCCTTGTCAAATAACTTGGGTTCAAGTGCTCTTAACAAATCCCAGGAGTCACGTAATATTGCATTTTTATTTTTCCAAATATGTTTGGTTTTTACATCCACAAACTTTGCTAAGGTTGTAGTTTTGGATCCCTCAGCTGCCACTATTGGCCTAAAAGGTGGATCATCACTTTGTTTCTGTATTTTCGGTATTCCGAAAATAATTGGTATTCTTGGTTTATCAATTTTTAAATAAGATACCATTTTTTCATCCAGTACTTTTTCCATCTCCATATCTGTTAGCATCATATCAATCTTCCTATATGCTATATTTATCTCATTACGAGAGACCTCCTTATATTTAGTTTCATCCCTAAGTATATTGTTCATTTTGCCCTCATATTGAATAGACTCCATTATAACAATTCCTCCGCCCTTGTCGGGCTTCATTACCCTGATCCCTTTGTTGTTTTTCAGATCCTGTAGACATTTTCTTTCACTTTTCCCCATGTTGTTGACATACTTCACCTTCTTATCTAATTTTTTGATACCATCTTCCATAATTTTCTCGAAGTTCTTGAGTTGTACATGTATGGGGGGGTTAAAAATAGACTTGTTTTTTAATGTTCGTTGTTCCTCTGATGTGTGTATTACTCTTCTGTCTATTCCATAATTATTGTTACTAAACATTAATTCTAAATTAATTTTCCTTAGAAATAATTTTAATTCCAAAATAGTTTGTACTCTCTCCCCTCTCTTTGTTGGTAAGAATTTGAATCCCTTCTCCATTAAGGAAAAATGGTCTTTAGTTAGTTGTAAGTTACTAAAATTGTAAATAGTGAATGTATTTAAAGTATACTTGTTACCTACCTGCTCTATCTCTTTGTTGTCTCTGTTATTATGGGAAGGGGTTACTATCTCCTGTAGTGCCCCTTTCCCCTTAACCCCCCTCCCCTTCGAAAATCCCTATAGTTGGTTTCTTGTAGATCCTGTTCATACTGTGTTACTTCAAGGGGTGGGAAATCTATGTCATAGTCATAGTTGAATGTGTCAGGGTTATAAGTCTCTCTTTGATGTTCCTTGTTCACTATATTCTTTCTGCCTACCCATTTATTTCTGTTATTGTACTGATGTAGTGGGGGGGCTGAGTTTTTATTTGGGTTTGGATAACTAGTTTCATTCTCATACTCCAAAATATCCCTTCTTAGTTTAGCTGTCTTTCTTGTCACTAAATCTGTACATTTTTGTTCTATCTCTCTTTTTAAACCAAAATATCTCTGTTTTTCTTCCTTAATATCAAACAAGAGATCTCCCTTAATTTGTGAGTCTAATTCACTAATTTGTTCATTAATCACAAGCAGGTTCCTTTCATTCTCAGCAATAATACATGCAACTATTTCCATTCCACATTTGTTAAAAGCCTTCACCAAATCCTTATGAAATATGGACCCAATCTGCACATTATTGGGATATTTCCATGTGCGTAATCCCTTAGGAACTATACAGCGATGTAAACATTTTTTCAAATAACCATTTTCAACTGTAATAGCTTTGTACTTGTACAATAATTTAGAAAAACTATCCATTTTTTTACAAAAAGGTTCTGTGTTTGCTGTCCGTTTACTGTAATTATCATTTTTGTCATTGTTATCAACAAACTTAAAATTATGTGGCTCTTTGAGCCATTTATTCATCTCCGTTGTGCTGGAGATAAAGAAAGTACCTTGTTGCGACCGCTCCTGCGGTTCACTAGAATGGTTGACACTAGCGTTTAGTTCATCATTGTCAGCATCTTGGAATATAATGGGCATTGCTGCGGGGTTAAATGAAGCACCCTTCGGTTCAATTCCATTAACGTTGGTTATTTCCCCGTCTAGGCAATGTCTTTTCCTCTTGGTTTGCGTTTGACGAGAATCACTTTCGTCTATGCCTCTCCCCACTTCCGGATGCTGTGTGCGCACAATCATTGCCTCACAAAGAGGCGTCAATAGATCAACCAAAGCTGTTAGCTGTCCAATAAGTCTTCTTGCCTGGCTACTTTCCTCGTTGCCAGGCTGTGTATCCTTGTCCTTCTCCATACCACTCATATCGACCACAAAAATGAAAACCACAGTCAGCTTCCTACTTTGTTACCAAAACCAAAACAAGTCCATAAGCGTAGAAGCCAAGGAGAAGACAGGATACCGTAACCAGTTAAAAAATATATGAACGCTTTATTAAAATTTGCGTTTTCGTCTAGTACAAGACTTCCTCAGATAAAACAATCGCTGTCATCTTGTCCTCATACAAAGTATTTAAAGAAATTTAAAATTAGTTGAACCAATCATGTCCCTGCTGCATTTTATTAATCAGTAAAACCATTACCGTTTAAAGCAATAGGAATAAGAAATATTTGTACAAAATCATTTGTCCTGTTAACAATTGTATTTTTACCTAAAACATTTAAAAACCATATATATATAAAAAAACAGAATGTTTGTGCTTATTTACAATATAGTTGTTCAATTATAGTTATAATTGTTAGTTCCCCACAATGTTAAATGCATTAATTTTGTTTGAGTCTGAAATTCCATTAGGTTTTTATATATCTTCTTAAATACAGTCATACCACCATCTAGTTCAGACACAACTTATCAGAGAGGGCCTCTCCCACTTTAATTCTTGCCTGCGATCCCCTCATATATCCTTTTTATTACTTTTTCAGGGAATGGGGACAGTAAAGGCTTTAGCCACTATATATAAGCATTGGAATGAGAAGTACAGGCCATCCTGTGTGCAGTAGCTCATCCTATGCTGACACGTACTGGATCTCACTCAAGAGACACCAGTTACTGAGCCAGTTGTTTAAATCATTCATTTTTTCCCTTGTACCTTGGAATCATTCTTGTTGAAGGTAGGACTGCGGTTTCATTATTCGAACCTGGGCCCTCCTAAGTAGGGAAAGTTCCTCCCTCTCGTTTAAATTGGTGGACCTGTTCTTCAATTTAAATTTACTGTTTTGTTTGTTAAGGTTCCTCATATCCATTTCGGTTACCTTTTCAAATAGCATTAAGGTTGGGTGCAGGGGGGGATTGAACACACTAGATACATAAAGTTCCGATTTCCTGTTACACCCATTACCCAACACTAGGCTCAAATTTAATTTTCTAGTAAATAACTTCAAGTCAATTAAAGTATTGGCCAGGTCAAAATGGTTTGTGGGCACATATGTGTTCCCCTTGGCCAGTAGTTCAATGGTGTCAGGGCTAATAGTGTGTTCAGTGTAGTTGAAAACTTTAAAATCACCACTGCTGTTAACCAAAATTTTACAGCCAGTGGTGGTGGTAGTGTCACCAATAGTTTGGTGGTTTAAAGTCACCATCTCTTCCTCCTGCCACCCTTCCTCCTGTTGCCCATGGGCCTCTGGTTGGAGGCCCCCATTTGAAAATTTGGTGCCTGAGGTACTGCTGCATGGTTGCCACCCCCAGTACTATTGTTGTAATTGACAGGGTTCTGTCCATTACCCCGGTTGGCCAGTCTCTCACTTCTTCTTAGCTCCCCATTAGGTGGGTGCTCCTCATCTTGGTTGTCACCGGAAAATTCAACGTCACCAGTAACATTGTCAATAATTGGTTGATGTCCTATGGCTTGGCCCCTTGCATCACCTTCCCCTAGGCCAGTCGGTTCAAAATTTGAGTGTTTAGCTGGTTTAGGGTAAGCCACCCCCTTTCTATAGTCGTTGACGTCTCTATTAATTTTCTTCCTTTTAGTCAAGTTTAACTTAGAAAGATGTTCGTCAATACTCTTAAAACACCTGTCGTACTCATATTGATATCTCTGGAAATTAAGATCACTTTTGATGGACCCATCAAGATCATTAATTTCTTCCATCAAGGTGTTAATAGATACCTGGTAGTGGTCACTAAGCACCCCCAGCAGTTCAAGTCCGTGTCTGTCATAAAGATTGATGAGGGCTACATGGAGTGGGGAGCCATCAATGAGACCTGCAGGAAACTGCCAGTGTCTTAGTCCCTTCGGTACAACTCTCAATCGGGAGCATTCACGAAAGTAAGCAACTTCAAGTTGCAACTTTCTAACCTTAAAAAGTTTTTCATCAAAAATGCTCAGTTTCGTTAATAAATCCTGGCTTACCTCGCTTGTTGTGATTAGGTTGCCATTGTGTTCCGCGTCTCCAAAAGAAAATTCACGTTGTATCCAAGTACCAAGTGATAATGTCGTAGGCCCAAGACCTCCAGTTCTCGCAGGGTCGGGTAAGCCATGGCTGGTAGTTGCTAATACCTCCCCATTAACATTCACTTGTTGTTCGGTTCTAATATACCCCATCCTCGTGTTGATATTGGTGGCAGGTCCGCCACTACGTTCTTCCTGGCCAAGTCCGTTGCCGCTATTCAGCGCTACATTCCCCATTGTTACCCCTACAACGGGGTCGCTCCGACTGTTCTGTACTCCCCTCTGGTTGAGAGTGACTGACTCCACTTGTTGGGATAGACGATCGACTTTCTGGGTAAGAAGCTCGATGAGAGTCGTAAGATTGCCATCGCTCCTGTTCGGAGTACTGCTCCGTAGATCCTCGTTCAACGAATTAGGGCTGCCTGGTTCCATAGCACAAGCACAAACTCAGAAATATCCAAAAGAAACCAACCAACAAATAAAATTAAGGCTCCAGGCTCCTTCCTTCGTTAAAATTCAAAAAATTTTTAATTGCTTAAAGCGCGATCAGTAACAGTACACTTTTCGTCAGTACACCGGTAAACCAACTTCTTCAGAAGCAAAACAGTGTTTAGCATAAGCACCAAGCTTAAGTACTCACAAAATCACAAATACACTGAGAACCGCCATTAATTAAAATAATGCCTAATGATTTTCACCTGGTAGTTGTCATAGTTACGCCCCTTAGTAGGGCTAACTTTAAAGGCTGCCAAAAACAAAATTAACTGTTCATAAACAGCCTTAATACCATTCTCAGTTGCCGAATTGAGAGCATTCAAGCAGTGGTGACAAACAATAATAATTATATTTATAATCATGTTAGGCAACGGACAACCCCTACCCATAGTAGGTCAAATTCAAGCATGTGCCATAAAATCTTCATGCAAGAACATGATACATTTTACTTAGTTTGTTTGGTAAAAATAAATATAAATAGATGTAAGTAAATGTATGAACCTAACTGTAAAAAGGTTCGAAAACCTCACCAATACAATCACAAAGTGGGTTAAAAAACAACGCCCATAAATAGGACAGTTGTTGAAACTCGCCACAATGGAAGCGGCACTACCCTGTGTAAAGTATAAAAACTAACTATAAAAAGGTACAGACAAATCCGCACCATTGTAATCAATGGCGGGTTGAAGAAAAAACAACGCCCGTGTGTAGCACGGTTGTTGAAACTCGCTTCAGTAGAAGCCGACACTACCCTGTGAAATGTAAGATTATTTTGATTAAGTGGTGTGTCTTATAAATTATTAAACATGTCGGACTAGTTGTTAGGTGTTAAACCTTCGCGCAGCTACCAGCCTACAAGTCCATTCCACGTCAACCCCTTTACCAACCGTTCAACGTGGTGAAATGTTCGGATGGCTGCCTGCGTGTCATCCCCAATTCAAATGTGAGTGGTTTTCGGGTTGCAAGGCACTCATAGTTCCGAAACATGTAATAATCGTAACACAAAAAATGTGTGTATATGTATGTAAATAGAATCATATCAAAACTGTCTATACAGATAACCTTTCATATAAAAACCTTAGCCCCCCCAGTGGTCGATGAGCACACACCCTATGGTGTCACATTGTAATCGTGGCACTAGGGCTTACAGACCCAAAGAAGGGAGAATGGTTGCTCAGTCGATGGTTCAGCATTTAGCTTTTGAACATCATATATATGTTGTGTTACATGGCCAGTACCTAAGATGTGTCTGGCAACTATTAAAGTTATTAAAATTATTTAAAATTAGTTGTAATTTTATTTCCCAAAGTGGGATTGAATAAAAGGTAAGGGCCGAAAAGTGAAAATTCCAGCCTTTTCCGTTTTGAATGGTTTCACTCAGCCATAAAACAATGGCTGAATTAAAATACACAACCAATTAATAAATGGCGGCACAGCCCCACCAAAGGCGTCAGGGGCCAACTTTTTCAAATTCCCACAAACACCCCATATGTATGTAATGTATGTGAAATGTGTATAGTGGTCAGTAATGGGCTTTGAAGATCATCGTTGGTCTGTTGGTAAAGTTTATCTGTCCAGACTCTTTAATTTAAGAATACAGGCTATAGATGTCATTTCGTTAAGCCCAGGTTTCTGGTTGGCGTTAGTTCTCAACTGCCATATCAATTCTTTTCGCTCTAGTTTAAGGGAGTCGTACCCTCCCCTAATGTCTCTAGTCTGTTGGTCAATGACTCTGAACCTGAACTGATGTCCTGCATTGTCCACAACATGTCTGGCTAGGGCGTTGGTTACTCTGGCTGTCCTGATGCTGTATAAATGTTCGTATATCCTTTCCCTCAGCCTTCTATCGGTTTTCCCGATATAGAAGGCTGGGCAGCAACAGCATTTAGCAAGGTAAACCACTAACTTGCTGTTGCAGTCAAATTTGGAAAAAGATCTGAATTTACAATCCCCAATGGCAAACTTAACGCCTTCCTCAATCCAGTGACAGTACTTGCACATTTGGCACTTAAACATGCCCAGTCTGGTCGTGTACGGTTGCTTAGGACCTTCCAAGAGTTCTTTTAGGTTCGGTCCTCTTTTATAAATGATTCTAGGTCTCGTTGGCACTGCATTATGGAGGTCGTTGTCATTGGTCAGGAACTCCCAGTTTTTCAGTATTATGTTGTTAATTTTCATGAAATCAATACTGAAGGTATAGCAAAAGCCACTGTTGAAGTCTGGGTTAGTCGAGTTTCCAGTTGTCCCTCCGGCAAGGGTGGCCACACCTATTGGGTCCCCATTCAACAAGGGGACATAAATCTTCAAGTGTGATTTTGTGAGTACTTAAGCTTGGTGCTTATGCTAAACACTGTTTTGCTTCTGAAGAAGTTGGTTTACCGGTGTACTGATGAAAAGTGTACTGTTACTGATCGCGCTTTAAGCAATTAAAAATTTTTTGAATTTTAACGAAGGAAGGAGCCTGGAGCCTTAATTTTATTTGTTTATTGAAGGTAGGATTCGGCTCAATACCAGAGTCTTTCCTGCTCGTGTGATATGCATGGAGAGCTTGGAAATGTCACTCTGCATTTCTGCTGGTATTTTACATGATAGGTAATTTTTACCCATGAACAGATACCATAAGCATGCAAAAATTCAAAATGGTGTTGCTTAGCCACTAATAATAAAGCTTAGCATATTTATTAACTTCCTGTTCTGAGAAAGCTTTTAAAGCAAACCTAGAATTCTGTGTTTTTTTAGTTCTAGTTTTGTTGTAAAATAGATTTAACAGAGGAATCTGGAAATTAGAGACAACGTAGTAAATATTTCTCAGTGAGTGCATGAAGCAATTAACAATCAACAATCGATGAAGTGTGGAAGATTGCTGTTAATATTATGTTTTATCTAAGCCAAAGTCATTTTCCTTAGCCAATTAACACTACAAGTCCAGAGCACATGCAATTTGTACCTTGCTCAATCTCCTTAGTATTTCTTAATTTACTAGAAATTTACATAGAACTCTATTTAGGTGCCTCATTGCGGAATGCTACCATTGTGTATCAGTTTGAATTGAATAAGCCAAGAGACTTGATATGATTTAAATTTTTTTCAAGGAGGCCATGGAATGCTTTCATCTGAAGTAGTTAACTTCATTTATCTGCAACCTGTGGGTATTCGGATCCATATCGGATCCGAGCTGGCAACTTTTTCAAGCATCTGCTCCAAGCTCCTCCCCTTAACCATAATCCCTCACATCTCCTACCTTCCCTCAGATCTCGTTTGCCGCTTCGTGTATCAGCATCGTGATCTATTTAGCTCCAAGTTGGGTGTAGTAAGTGAATAATTTTTCTTGTGCTTTTAGTGAGTGTATGTGTGGTCGTTAGTGTACCTTAGCCTCCCCTTCGCTGTTCGTCAGTTTTTTGTGAAAAAAAAAAAAGTCAAAGTTGTAGTAAAGTAGTATAGCAGGCCTTCCCGACTCCTTAGTGTGTGTGTGTTGCAGTGTTGGTTTAAGTAGGTTGGCTGAGTGGGTTTATAGTATGGTTGAGCAGCCAAAGCCTACTTTTAAAAAATGCACAGAGTGTGGCCATAAGCTTTCACCTGCTGATGGCCACACCATGTGTGTTATTTGACCGGGTGTTCCCCATCTTTCAGTACAGTGTAGTGTGTGTGTGCGGGGTTCAACCTCAGGGCCTTAAAAGAAAGGAAGGCAAAGCTAGTAGCTAAGGGCCTTCTGCCAGTTTCTTCCCTAGACACAGTGACCTTGGCCTCGGCTCTTCCAGTAACTGCTCAACCCCCCCCCCCAGGCTGGGACTCAACCTCCCACTATGCCTGTTGAATGGGGGACTAAAGGAAAGGAAAAGGACAAAGAGAAGAGAGGGGATAGCAGCCACAAGAGGTCTCCAGAGTGGGAGCCCTTCCCTAGCCCGCCTTCCAAAGTGACTAGGGCTACATCTCCTCGGCTCCACTTTCTGAGGTTCTCCCCAGAGCCGACGGAGCCCTTGGACCCGAGACCTTCATCGAGGTTGTCACACCAACCAGCCAGATCTGAGTCGGTTGCCTCCTTGCGCTCAACTCGGGAGTCTGTCGGAGTTGGATATGGACAGGATGATGACGAGGTTCATTTGGACCCAAATCCAGATGGGAGCCTTGCCAGGCCCCTCTCCCTCCAGAGGGGGGATCTCCATGGCTTTCTTTCATCCAGTTTCTCTTTCCCCGATCCGGCCTGCGGTTTCGGGGTTTATGGATCCGGGGAGCTAGTGGTTCGACGGCGACGGTTCCTCTAAGCTCGACGCCAGCAATTACATTGAGTTCCTCGGATCAGACCTGTTTGGATCCGAGCAACTCTTGGGGCCGAAGACAGGGAGTCGGATCCGAGGGGCTGGAGGTGTCCTTGGCTCTGACGTTGTCGAATCCAAGCTGTTCCTTCAGAACCCTGGCTACTTCTGCCTCGGCCCCGATCCTCACGCCTGAGCCGGGGAGAGCTTCCTCCTTGTTAGTTGCTAAGGAGGTGCGCTCACCATCGGCATTCGACATGGTGGAGTGGGTTCTCTCCCAAGGATCAAGACCCCAGCCTATTTCCTTGGACTCCGCCAGGCTCCCATGGATTTGGTTACGACTCCCTTCAGCTTGTCCCAGGGACAGCCTGTGCTAGAAGACCCCCATGTGGATCCCATAGTGGAACCCCCCCGTGACTCACGAGCCCTCTTCAGAGACTCCCACTGAAGAGGGTCTCCATAAGCACACGTGTAAAAGGAGGCACCTGGATTCCTCCGAGTCCCTGACAGAAGATACTGACTTAGATGAAGGAGAGGGTTCCCCCAGGTCACCTCCCGAGGATGTCTCCTTTGGAGACATCATGGAGATCCTCCGCCAGAGAGGAGGTTGGTCAGCCCCAAAACCCTCTATGGATGAGTCAGTGTTCCTGGAGGCCTTTGGCACAGGCCCATCTACATCCTGGGTGTCCCCTCCTGCGGATCCCTTAGTGGATCTTATTACCATGTGGGCATGGAAGGAGCCTGACACCACAGAGCCGATACCAAAATGCCCGGACAGAATCCTCTCTCCTCCCTCAGACAGACAGGCCTGGTACAAGGGATCCCCAGTGGATGCTATGGTGGTTGCAGCTGCCACGAAGAGTGAACTGGCACAGGAAAGTTCCTTGGTACACCCTCAGGACAAGGAGTGTAGGGCGGTGGATCGGTTTGAGAAGCAAGTAGTTTCTTCAGCGACGTTTTCCATTCAAGCGCTGAATTATTTGGCACACATCATACGACTTCAGCGAGATCTAGACACAGAGTTTGTTTTGTCGCCCACAGAGTCTTTGTCGTCGGACAAGCGATTGTTCTCCATGAAAATGTAGACTCTCAAATCAGTATCGAACATGTCCATGCATCTTCTTTCCCATACCATGGAAGGAGCAGCTAGGGAGGCTGGGACTGGTGTAGCTATGAGGCGACATGCTTGGCTCAGACTGTGTCAGTTCGCTAACCCCTTCAAGGCGTCGTTCACAAATGCTCCTTTGATGGTTCTTCCCTGTTCAGGAAGACAGTACGTGACACTGTGGTCTAGAGCAAGAAGAACGGAAAGACTCTGTCTGCCATCGGAGTCCGCTTCTCTAGCCCTCAAAGATCCTTTTCTAGGAATCAGAGAGGGCAAATGATGATGTGGTTCCGAAAATCACAGTTTTCCCGGGACTCTCAGGACAACTCGTCCCCTAGAGGCAGAGGGGGACAAGACAGACGCTGCCCCAGAGGTAGAGGGGGGCCGAGGAGTTTTTGGGTCTAGGGAGACCTTCTCGGACAGACCCATGCAGCAGCCCTGAGAGGTTGCCCGACTGTCCTACTCTGGAGACAGTCAGGAGAAGATTATCATTGCACTCAACGGCTCGGGAGTCCATTACTGTGGACAGTTGGGTGCTTCAAATAGTATCCAGAGGCTACTCCATCCCATTCGTTACCCCTCCCATCCAACCAAAGTGCCTCCCGGATGTTCCATCCACTCAAAGGGAGGTGGCAGCACAAGAGACTTCCAAGCTGCTTTGCAAACGAGCCATCGAACCGGTCCCCCCAGATCAGTCCGGATCAGACATTTACTCCAGGTTCTTTTTAGTGCCAAAAAAGATGGGGGACCTCAGGCCCATATTGGACCTGTCAACCCTGAACTTGGCTGTAGCCAAGCAGAAGTTCTGGATGGTCACCCTACAGTCCATTCTACCTTATCTCCGAGAATGCGACTGGATGTGCTTGATAGACCTCCAGGATGCTTACTACCATATCAAAATTCGCAGAAGCTCCAGGAGATTCCTTCGTTTCCGGCTGGGAGCCAATCATTTCCAGTTCAGAACCCTACCCTTCGGTCTCACCACAGCCCCCAGGGTGTTTACCAAGGTTATGGCAGTCGTAGCGGCTCACCTGAGGCTTCAGGGAATTCAGGTGTTTCCTTACCTAGACGATTGGCTCCTCACTGCTGCCACCAAGCGTCTTCTTTGCATGGCCAGAGACTCCTTCCTGCATCTTGCAGTCAACCTAGGGATTACCATCAATGTCTCCAAGTCCCTCTTGAACCCAGTACAGATCTTGGAATTTATAGGGGCACGGCTGGACACCCTCCAATTGAAAGTCTTTCTAACTCGAGACAGGGTCCAGAGCGTACGGGCCCATGTATCAGTGATCCTTGGCCCCAGGCTGCCAATACCAGGTGACATTCTCTGAGCCCTAGGCTCTATGGCTGCATCTATCTCGATCCTTCCCTATGAGTGCCTTCACATGCAGGTGCTTCAGTGGACCCTCGCAGTACAGTGGTCTTGGCTAGACCTCCCCATGGACTATCCAATTCGAATCAGCAAAGCCTGCAGGGCGTCTCTTCTCTGGTGGTTCCAATTGCTGGAAATCTTGGCAGGGCGACCATTCATAGCACCCACAGCCCAAGCAACAGTGACCATGGACATCTCCCAGCTTGGGTAGGGGGAGCACTATTTGGGGAGGACGGTCCAAAGCACGTGGTCCCAGACCGAGACCAGATTGCATATCAATGTTCTGGAGATGAGGGCAGTGCTTTTAGTGTTGCAAGCCTTTCACCCTGTTCTTCCCCCGGGAACGATTGCAGTTCAGTCAGGCAACATGTCTGTTGCCTGGTACATCAACAAACAGGGGGGAAACCAGATCTTATCCTCTCTGTTGCGAGGCTATGAGTGTGGGAGTGGGCAATCTCCACCAGTCGGTTTCTGATTGCAACGCACATCCCGGGACGCTCCAACATTTTAGCGGACAGATTGAGTCTGGCTATTCTAATGCCATACGAGTGGTCTCTGAAACAATAGCGGAGGAGATCTTCCTTGCGTGGGGTCAGCCTTGCTGCGATCTCTTCGCATCTCCTTCCAACGCGAAGTGCAGCGAGTTCTTCGCTCTGATCCCCTCACAAGGGGATTCCCCCAGAGATGCTCTAGTCCATGCTTGACCTCCCGGGTTACTGTATGCTTACCCCCCATTACCTCTCATTACGAAGTTTCTTCAGAAAGCTTGCCAAATGGAGTGCAAAGTGATCCTCATTGCCCCATTCTGGCCTCGTCAGGTGTGGTTCCACTTCCTCTGGTCTCATGTTCTAACTCCTCCTTGGATTCTGGATCCGTGCCCAGATCTCATCTCTCATCCCTCCGGCACCTGTCCTCCCGACCTGGACAGCCTCAAGCTGATGGCTTGGTTGCTCCATTTCCCCTGAGTGCCAGGACTCCCAGTCTGTCATCTTCAGTAAAGACTATTCTGGTGGCATCCCACAAGGCTTCCAGTAGGAAGATTTACCGCAGCAAATGGAAACGTTTCTCTATTTGGGCTTCTCAGTGGAATCTAGATCCCTTTACAGCCCTGGTTCCTGCAGTGTTGGAGTTTTTGGCCAGCATTTTCCAACAAGGGGCTAGTTCCTCTGCAGTAAAAGTGCAACTGGCGGCCATCTCTTAATTTTCATGTCGGCAAAAACATGAATACTCTGGCCTCTTTGAGACTGGGTAAAGCTTTTCTTAAAGGCACGTTTCTTTTACACCCTCCAGTCAAGGACTCAGTCCCTCCTTGGGACCTTACCCTAGTTCTGCAGGCGTTAGTTGCTCCTCCCTTTGAACCTGCAGCGTCAGTAGATTTGAAGTTCTTATCCTGGAAGACAGCTTTCCTAGTGGCCATTACTTCGGCTAGGAGAGTTTCTGAGATTCAAGCTTTGTTCAGACAATTAACCTGCCTGTTTTCTTTCCAAATTTTCAGAACAAGGGTGAATATAAACTGCATTTGCTAGATGTTCATGGACAGCGTTGTTTCTATTTACACAGAACTAAACCCTTTCGTAAGTCTGATCAGTTATTTGTGTCCTTTTCTAGACCCTTTCTGGGCAAAACCATATCCAAGGGCTCCTTAGCTAGATGGATTACACAATGTATATTGCAAATCTATAAGGACAAAGGTCTGTCTCCGCCTGGTCCTGTTAAAGCTCATTCTACCAGATCTATGGCGACTTCTGCTGCCTTTTGGTCTAGGGTTTCACTGGATGATATCTGTGCAGCAGCGACCTGGGCAAGGTCACATACATTCATTTCTCATTATAAGTTGGATTTGATCTCTAGAGGGAGAGCATCCTTCGGCTCTGCGGTGCTCAGGAATATCCTTCCATGAGGGCCTCCCAGGAGTTTTGGTAACTGGGGACTCTGTCTCACAGGTTGCAGATAAATGAAGTTAACTACTTCAGATAAAGGAGTTATGTACTCCCCATAACATTCCATCTGAGTAGTTATACTTCATTTTCTGCAACCATCCCGCCCTCCTTCCCCCGAACCTGTTCTAAGTTAGTGATGTTATTGAGATGCTGATAGTTTGGATAGTGGCAAACTCGATCTGAGGGAAGGTAGGAGATGTGAGGGATTATTGGTAAGGGGAGGAGCTTGGAGCAGATGCTTGAAAAAGTTGCCGGCTCGGATCCGATATGGATCTGAATACCCACAGGTTGCAGAAAATGAAGTATAACTACTCATATGGAACGTTATGGTGAGTACATAACTTCTTTTTATTTCAGAAATGCTACATTAGTCTGCACCAGTTATCCCACAGGCTGTCAGTACTGTTTCCCACATGTTTAATGTATTGCTAGCAGTCAACTCTACAGTTAAGAGTATTTTGGTATGTAGTACATGAATTATTTCTTTAAGAAACTGGTGCCTTCACCTAATGTATTCATTATAGAATACGAAGCAAAAAAGAGAAGCTGTCTGGCAATTAACAGCTTGGGAATAATGTAGGAAGTATTCAACAGTCACCGAAAATCCCAGCACAAATTCAGCAGAGGTGTAGAAGCGGTATAACTGCTTTCCTTTCAGTGTATCATAAAATGCCAATAGCAAATAATACCTGAGGTGGAACAATATTAACACCAGTCCAAGTTGTAAATATCACAGACTAGTAACCGAAGGATAAAAGCGTAGTTTATTATAAAACAGGGTTAGCACTTTTGCTGTAATGCTTCATGCACTATGCAGTAGCTTAGCAATTTGTGTTATGCCTGAAAAGGAGAATGATGGAAAGGTGATTTTTAACATCTTTTTTTGTTTTGTTTTCATAAGTGTTTTATTTATTTGCAACTGAAATTTTTTTATTGTGTATATTGTAGCTTAGCAACTTTTGACATGTTTGAATCTCATTGGTGAAAAAGGCTCAAATTTACTTGGTGGTTATCATTTAAATGTTAGTTCAGTGTTTGTAATTGTGGTCTGATAATGCATTGTTCCACCTCAAGTATTATTTGCTATTATAGCAATAACCCACGCCTGGGTGTGGGTAATGCTGGATTTACCCACTGTTGGTGTGGTTTGGTCACGAGGCGGCCCAGTGGCCAAACAAAGACAACCATGGGTAAATCCAGCATTACCCACACCCAGAAGTGAGTTATTATTATCTAATGACATTATTTAAGAAAAAAAAATAATTACTTTTCTTAAATAATGGCATTGTATAATGCCTCCTTGCTGCCCTTCCGCAGCTGTCTGGTATTCTGCGACAGTTCTGATGTACTGCACATGCCTACACAGTACATCAGAGCTGTGGGCAAAAGCAACGGAGAAAGCAAGATCTCTGTTGCTTTTTAGAAACTGTTTCGCTATGTTAAATGGGTTTAACATAGCGAGACAGCTTTAAAAAAAGCAACGGAGAATCTCTGTTGCTTTTTTAAAGCTGTCTCGCTATGTTAAACCCATTTAACATAGCGAGACAGTTTTGAAAAAAGCAACGGAGAAAGCAAGATCTCTGCTGCTTTTTACAAACTGTCTCACTATGTTAAACTCGTTTAACATAGCGAGACAGCTTTAAAAAAAGTTACGGAGAATCTCCGTTGCTTTTTTTAAAGCTGATTCGCTATGTTAAACTCGTTTAACATAGCGAGACAGTGTGAAGCAACGGAGATCTTGTGTTCTCCGTTGCTGTAAAAAAAGTTATAGTAATGGAAAAAGTCCGGGCGACTGGACCTTTTTCCATTACTATAACTTAACGTGCACGCTGATCAATCGGCGTGCACGTTTTTGAATATTAATGGGGGGTCATTGTATAATGGTATTTTATGATATACTGAAAGGAAAGCAGTCATACTGCTTCTACATCCTGCTGTGTTTCTGCTGGGGTTTTTGGTGACTGTAGAATATTCATTGCTTGATCGGAGTTTATATTCAATGGTGCATTCTGAAATAACATGCTATTGCAGTTCACAGCATGCACCAGGGATCAATCCTGTATTACAGTCAGCATTAATTGTGAACTGAAGAATCATTCATTTTACAAAGGGAGTTTTGTAAAAAAAAAAAAAAAACCTGTGACGGGTGTGTTTATTCATATTTTATATATGTTGAGATCTAACATGCTATCTAGTTCCTAAAGATCACTTTTAGTATAGTATCACATTCATTCAGATTCATGATAACTTGCTGATGAAATTTTCATTCAAAGTGCAATTACCAACCACAAATTCGAAAAACAACACTATTTTTTAAGAGAGAGAAAATTCTCTGCTTACTATACTTTTTTTGTTTTGCAATTCTTCTAACTGTAGTTGAGAAAGAGACTCTTTGGCCGCATTCCCCATGCTCTTCGCATATGCTGCCTTACTGTGGGCATTACCAGCTTTAACATATCCTGCAAGCTGTCATACTATTATGTCACACTTTTAAATGGTAACATTAGTTCTTCCAAAGTTTCCTCAAGCAATGTCAAACAGCCGTGTCAAATGCCTGCTGTACAGAAGTTCAGATGGGATAAACCCAACGAAATCTTGTGGCATCTCTCTAATTGTAAACAATAAGCAGGTTGACAACTGCTCCCTTTTTTACCATCTGCATTAGTATCTTTCTTTAGCATGGATTTCATTGCTTTATTTAACCTTGAACTGATGTATTTAACTGCTTGACTTTAAAACACTGACTCAAGTGTTGCAGTAACTTTCAGATAAAGACAGTGTCTTGGTCAGTGAATATCTCTTTAGGGATAACCACTCTGGGTAATAACAGTAGCAGATGTCTAGCAATAACCTTAGTGTTGGCATTACCTTTGTCTAATGACACTTCTTCTGGGAATTTGGTAGTATAGTCCTTTATTAGGCTGCGGTGGTGCAGTGGTTAGCATTGTCGCCTCACAGCAAGAGGTTCTTCCCTTCGATTCTTGGCTGCAGCGCCTTCTCTGTGGAGTCTGCATGTCCTCCCCATGGTTGATTGACGTTAAAGACATGCAGGTAGGTGTGAGCGTGAATGGGTGTGCCTTCTTTGAATGTTGGGTGTCGGGCTGGCAACTTGGCACCATAAAACTCCACTGCTAGTCATTAGCAGACCGGAGTTCCGCAGTGGCGACCCCTAACCGGGAAAAGCTGAAATAAGAAGAAGACTAGTCCTTTATGATTAATATGTACTGACACCCATTGCTAGATTTTACTAGTGGCCCACAATGTCTGTAACAGTACTTTCAAATGCTAACTCGAGGGACTTTTATATCCAAGATGGGGGTGGAGTTTTCTAGTATTCTGGCAAGAAGCACAGTAATTTTCTATCTCATTTATTATGACAAGACAGTAAAACCTGGCTTTTATTCTTGCCTAAGTTTTATCCATCCTCAGATGACTTATCATCACATGACTGTGGCTGGCTTCATTATTATTCCCCTATAAAGTATTAGCACTAGTAACTACCACAGAATATGCCTTTTGTGTTCTCTCTTTCCCTCCTTAAAGTGCATACTTCCCATTATGTTTTTTTTAAGTATATGTGACTTAATTTGTAAGTCCAGTAAGTCAGGATACTTTCTTTAGTAACTTGCCTTGATATGAAAATTGTAGCTTCTTCCCCAAAACAAGGGGCATTACAGCCTCTTTTATGTCTTCTTAGCAAATGTAAGTTCTAAAAAAAATCACCTCCTATCTTACTGTCTATGCTGTCAGTACAGGGCTTTTAAGTGCGCTCATTTTTTTCCTTTTAGCCTGTTCTCCCTCTACCTCACTGTCTGTGCTACCATCAGTGGATGCTGACAGTATCCCAGGATGCAGCTTGAAAAGCATGAAACATGATTTAGCTACATCCCTAGCACCACTGTTCACCTTAAACCTCCATATGGGTTTTCTACCAGTTGAATGAAGAACAGCAATAGCTATTCCCCCTGCATAAGGGAGGACCTTCCTTGGACCCAGGCATTTACAGACCCATAAGTCTGACCAGCATCATATGCAAAACTATGGAAAGAATTCCCATGTAATTAATCAATAAGGACATAGGAAACCTCCAAACACTGGATCCATCTCAGTTTGAATTCATCAGTCAGGTCATGCTTACTCAGCCTGGTAGACCTTTTTGAAAATGTCATCAAAGCAATGGACAATGGTAAAATGGTACACACTACCTACCTCGACTTGGCCAAGGCTTTTGGCACAATCCCCCCATTCAGGCAAAGTAGAAAAGCTTAATAAATTAGGAATAAACCCATTCATCACTTGATGGATTACCAGCTCACTCATGGGTAGGATGCAGGAGATCAAAACAGGGGAAGCTAATTCCACAGGGGAAAAAAAAAAAAAACAGTCACCAGTGGAGTCCACCAGGATTCAGTGCTGGGACCTAAGGGCTGAGACAGACAGAAGACGTTAACATGGATCTAGTGTTATAGTAAGCACATAACTTTCCTTTCTCATCTTTCTTTCCTCAAACATTGGTTTAATCATTCTGGGAAAAGGCAGAAAAGTTGGAAATCATTCCATAGATGATCATGATTAGTTGGAATGTCCATCCAAATGAGTGTTATTTTAAAGGGAGGTTGTAAAAACTGGTGAGTTCATTGTCCTTTTCATTCACAGAAGCATGGACTTCAGGATCCTCAGTACTCCACATGCAAGGGGATACTGAAGGAAAGGGAAACACTTCCCTATTCAAAACTCCAGTAGGCGGGACAGCTTTCACCTTCTTGTACTAGAGATGTCATCTGAGGATGGTCAAAACGTAGGCAAGACTACAACCCAATAACAGGAGTGCACTGGTTGTTAGACACAGGGCCCACAATATATCACGCATATCACAGGAGAGGTGTACACCAAACACATGTGCACACACACATACACACACACACACACACACACACACACACACACACACACACACACACACACACACACACACACACACACACATACATACACACACACACAACCAAAAGCCTAAGGGCAGTTTGAGACTGCACATATCCATGTGTTGCATGTCTTTGGGATGTGGGAGGAAACCAGAAACTCCATAAAAGACCAAAAACCCACATTGACAGTGGGAGAAAACATGCCAGCTCCACCCAGAGGGCACCCTATTTGGGAACCAAGCCAGAAGAAAAGGCATTGTGACGCAGCAACACTAACTACTTCATTATTTATTTGCTTGTTTAATGTTTTGTCATATATTTTCAGGAAAATAATGTTTATGTCTGGATCTTAAGTATACTTTTGTAATAATCCAAAACAAGGCACTGGATAGCCGTTTCTACCAATACTCTATTTAATCTCAATCCACAGTTTACAATGGAACACAATAAGGCACAGTATAGCAGTAGAGCAAATAAACTAAAGCTGACCACGAACAGTACGTTTTCGTCCACAACTTCATCAGATATTTCACATCCTCCCCTGCAGCTCCTCCCCATTAAAATACATAATTAGTATAATTTGAATTAAAACAGTAAAAATATCTTTAATAAAACATTAATTTAAAAAACTTTACATTCAAGTCATTCTGTGCTAAAAATGCAAGTACAAAAACTACCTCCCATCATATTATAATGAAAATAATGATAACTATATAAATGAAAAATTCAATAAATGAAAAATTCAATAAATACCTTAATAACCAGCAATAAATGTTAAAATACTGACATCTAGTGGCTGAATAAAACATTAAACCATACTCAAACAATAAACCTACTCATAACAAAATGTAGGCTCTGAAGTAGTTAACTTCATTTTATCTGCAACCTGTGAGTATTCGGATCCATATCGGATCCAAGCTGGCAAATTATTTTCTAGCATCTACTCCAAGCTTCGAGCTCCTCCCCCTACCCACAATGCACCACCATCTCCTGCCTTCCCTTAGATCTCGTTTGCCGCGCCACAGTGAGCATCGTGGTCTCTTTGCTCTGAGCTCAGGGATAAGTATGTTGGGATTGTTCTTCCTATTTAGTGTGTCTGTGATAGTTAGTGTATCCTACCTCCCCCATTAGTATAATGCTTTGTTCGTCGGTTCAAAAAAAAAAACAAAAACGTTTTTTATCTTGTCAGTTGCTGTTAGGCCCACCTTCCCTCAGCGTGTGTGTGTGTTGTATTCTTTCTGTAGGGAGTGGCATTCAGTTTTGGACTATGGCTGATCAGCCTTAATCAGTCTTCAAAAAATGTACAGAATGTGGCTACAAGCTCTCACTGGCTGATGGTCACACTCTGTGTGTAATTTGTTTGGGAGTGCCCCATTTATCCACCCAGTGTGCTATCTGTGCGGGTTTTAACCCAAGAGCCCTCAGGGATCGAAAGGCCAAATTGGTCGCCAAGGGTCTTCTCCCTGCTTCTATGCTGGATTCTGCTTCAGCCTCGGTCTCCGGTACTCCCACCAAATCTCCCACCCAGACAGGGACTCAAACTCCCGCTTCTTCTGGTGTTGGGGCAGACAAGCAAAAAGAAAAAGACAGAGACAAGTACAGAGAAAGGCGCACGGAGGATAAAGAAAGAGGAGGGATAGGCCTCGCAAGAGATCCCTGGACAGGGAGCCTTTCCTTAGCCCTCTTTCTAAGACTTCGAGGACAGTTTCTCCACGACTCCGATCACCCCATTTCTCACCGGAGCCGCTGGAATCTTTGGATCCGAGGTCTTCCTCACCCAGCCTGCGCAGACCAGCCAGATCCGAGTCGGTTGCTTCTTCGCGATCGACTCGGAGCCTATTGGACTTAGACATGGACAGGATGATGCAGAGATTTCTTCAGGCCCAAATACAGATGGGAGTCTTGCCAGGCCCCTCTCCCTCTGGAGGTGGGACCTCTATGCCCTTTTTCCACCCCATCTCTCCTTCCCTGATCCGGGCAACTGCTTTGGGGTTTTTGGATCTGAGGCTCTTTGGAGCTGGTAGCTCGGCGCCGACGGTTCCTCCAACCTCGACTCTGGCTGTTAACCTTGATTTCCTCGGATCCAGCTAGTTCAGATCCGGGTGACTCTCGGAGCTGTGGACAGGGAGTCGGACCCGAGGGAACGGATTCTTCTTTGCTCCGGCTTGTTTGGATCCGAACCATTTCCTTGGACCTCAGGCTACCCTTGCTTCGGCTCCGATCCCCGCTTCGGACCCGGGGAGGGCTTCTTCGTTGCTGGGTGCCAAGGAGGTACGCTCTCCATCGGCGTTTGAAGTGATGGAGAGGGTTCTCTCCCAAGTATTGAGACCCCAGCCCATCTCCTCGGATTCCACCCAGACCCCGCTGCATTTGGCGTCTACTCCCTTCATTCTGTCTCAAGGACAGCCCGTGCCAGAAGACCCACAGGTTATTCCCTCTGAGGAACCCCCTGCAGCTCACGAGTCCTTTTCGGAGTGTCCCACTGAAGAGGGCAACCATAAGCGCAAGTGCAAAAGGAGGCACTTGGACTCCCCTGAGTCCCTCACTAAGGACACAGACTTAGAGGAAGGAGAAGGTGCCCCCAGGTCACCTCCCGAAGATGTCTCCTTCGGAGACATCATGGAGATTCTCCGCCAGAGGGGAGGTTGGTCAGCCCCAGAACCTTCTACGGATGAGTCCGTGTTCCTGGAGGCCTTTGGCATGGGCCCATCTACTTCCTAGGTGTCCCCACCAGTGGATCCCTTGGTGGACCTTATCACCACGCGGGCATGGAAGGAGCCTGACACCGTAGAGCCTATTCCCAAACGCCCTGACAAGATTCTGTCTCCTCCCACCATCAGACAACCATGGTCTAAAGGAGCCCCCATTGACGCTATGATGGTCATAGCAGCCACCAAGAAGGAACTAGCACAGGAGAGTTTCTCAGTCCACCCTCCGGACAAGGAGTCCAGGTCGGTGGATAGGTTTGGGAAGTGTGTTTATTCATCAGCAACTTTTTCCATCCGTGCGCTGAACTGTTTGGCACATGTTATCCGGCTTCAGTGAGACCTTGTCTCAGAATTCGCTGAGTCACCCCCAGAGTCCTTATCGCAGCAGGACAAACAACTGTTCTCCGCGAAAATGTTGACTCTGAAGTCGGTATTGAACACGTCCATGCATCTCCTTTCCCACGCTACGGAAGGAGCAGCTAGGGCAGCTGGGATAGGCGTAGCCATGAGGCGTCACGCCTGGCTCAGGTTGTGTCAGTTTGTGGACCCTTTCAAGGCATCATTTATTAATGCCCCCTATGATGGTTTCTCCCTTGTCCAGAGCGAAAAAGATGGGAAGACTTTGTCTGCCGTCAGGATCCACTTCTCTAGCCCTCAGCGGTCCTTTTCTAGGAATCAAAGAGGGCAAAAGAAGATGTGGTTCCGGAAATCTCAGTTTCCCGGGAGTCTCAGGACAACTATTCCCCCAGAGGCAGAGGGGGACAGGATCGACGCTGACCAAGAGGTAGAGGGGGTCCTAGGAATTTCGGGTCTAGAGAACCTTTTTCTGACAGGCCTGCTCAACAGCCCTGAGAGATTGCCCGACTGTCCTACTCTGGATGCAGCCAGGGGGAGATTGTCATTGCACCCAGCGGCATAGGAGTCCATAACTGCAGATCATTGGGTGCTACAAATAATATCCAGAGGCTACACTATCCCATTTGTTGCCCTGCCGGGGCCTACGAGACACCTCCCGGATGTTCCACCCGCTCACAGGGAGGCCGCAGCTTTAGAGGTTTTAATGTTACTTCAAAAATGAGCCATCAAATCGATCCCCTTCGGCCAGTCCAGATTAGGTGTTTACTCCAGGTTCTTTTTAGTGCCAAAAAAGACGGGGGACCTCAGGCCCATCTTGGATCTGTCAACCTTGAACCTGTCCATCACCAAACAAAAGTTCCGGATGGTCACCTTACAGTCCATTCTACCTTATCTCCAAGAGTGCGACTGGATGTGCTCGTTAGACCTCCAGGATGCCTACTACCATATCAAAGTTCACAGAAGCTCCAGGAGGTTTCTTCGCTTCCAGCTGGGAGCCAGTCACTTCCAGTTCAGAGCTCTACCCTTTGGTCTCACCATAGCCCCCAGGGTGTTCACCAAGGTAATGACAGTTGTAGCAGCTCGCCTGAGGCTTCAGGGGAATTCAGGTCTTTCCATACCTGGACGACTGGCTCTTCGCTGCATCCACCAAGCGTCTTCTGTGTCTGGCCCGAGACTACTTTCTTCTCTTGGCAGATCGATTGGGGATTATAGTCAATGTTCACAAATTCCAATTGCAACCAGTACAAGTTCTAGACTTCATTGGGGCACGGCTAGACACTTTGAGGCTAAAAGTTTTCTTAACACCAGAAAGGATCTTACATCACAGGTGTCACATAGCTCAAATAGTGAACCTCAAATTTCCAAAGGCTAGTGATGTTCTCCGGGGTCTGGGCTCCATGGCTGCCTCTATATCTATTCTTCCTTGTGCACGCCTTCCTATGCGGGTTCTTCAATGGACTCTGGTGGTCCAGTGGTCTTGGCTAGACCTGCCCATGGATTTTCTGATCAGGATCAGTCACACCTGCAGGACGTCCCTCCTTTGGTGGCTAAGTTCATCGGAGGTTGCAGCAGGATGCCCCTTCGTGTCATCCCCAGTCCAAGCCACAGTGACCACGGACGCCTCCCAACTCGCGTGGGGGGCACACTGTTTGGGAAGGACAGTCCAAGGCATGTGGTCCCAGACAGAGACCAAGTTGCACATAAATGTTCTAGAGATGAGGGCAGTGCTTTTAGCATTGAAAGCCTTTCACACTGCCCTCCCTCTCGGAATGATTGCAATTCAGACAGACAGCATGTCGGTTGTCTGGTATGTCAACAAACAAGGGGGAACCAGATCCTATCCCCTGTGTCGCGAGGCCATGAGAGTGTGGGAGTGGGCGACTTCCACTAGTCGGTTTCTGATCGCAAAGCACATCCGAGGACACTCCAACATTTTAGTGGACAGATTGAGTCGGGCTATTCTGATGCCGTACGAGTGGTCTCTGAAACAGTCAGTAGCGGAGGAGATTTTCCTTGCATGGGGACAGCCTTGCTGTGATCTCTTCGCATCTCCTTCCAACGCGAAGTGCAGCAAGTTCTTCACTCTGATTCCCTCCCCAGGGGATGCCCCCAGAGATGCTCTAGTCCATGTTTGGCCCCCCGGGCTTCTGTATGCTTACCCTCCGTTACCACTCATTCTGAAGTTCCTTTAGAAAGCTTGCCAACTGGGGTGCAAAGTGATCCTCATTGCCCCATTCTGGCCTCGCCAAGTTTGGTTTCCCTTCCTTTGGTCTCATCTTCTAGCTCCTCCATGGATTCTGGATCCCTGCCCGGATCTAATCTCTCATCCTTTGGTGCCTACCCGCCCAGCCTGGACAGCCTCAAGCTGACAGCTTGGTTGCTCCAGTTCCAGTGATTGCCAGGACTCCCGGTCTTTCATCCCCTGTAAAATCTATACTAGTGGCCTCTCTTAATGCTTCCACTAGGAAAGTTTATTGCAGTAAATGGAAGCATTTTTCCATTTGGACCTCTCACAGGAACCTGGATCCTTTTACAGCCCCTGTTCCGGTGGTGTTAGATTTTTTGACTAGTATCTTTCAGCAAGGAGCTAGCTTCTCCACGGTGAAAGTACAGTTGGCAGCCATGTCTAATTTTCATGTTGGGGGTAGATAACATTGTCTTAGCTTCTTCTAGGCTGTGTAAGGCTTTTCTTAAAGGCACTTTTCTTTTGCTTCCTCCTGTCAAAGATTCGGTGCCTCCTTGGGACCTTATCTTCGTCCTCCAGGCATTGGCGGCTCCCCCCTTTGAACCTGCAGCTTCAGTGGATCTAAAATTTTTGTCCTGGAAGACAGCCTTTCTAGTGGCCATTACATCAGTCAGGAGGGTTTCTCAGCTTCAGGCTTTGACTGCCGTGCCTCCTTATTTGGTCTTCCATAAGGATAGGATATCTCTCCATACAAATCCTTTATTCTTACCCAAAGTGGCATCTGAATCAAACATAAGCCATAATCTACCTGTTTTCCTTCCCAATTTCCAAAACAAGGGTGAATATAAGCTTCACTTGTTAGATGTTCATAGACAACTTTGTTTCTATCTTCATAGAACAAAGTCATTTCGCAAGTTCAACCAATTGTTTGTTTCCTTTTCCAAACCTTTTTTGGGAAAGGCCATTTCCAAGGTTTCCTTAGCTAGATGGATCACTCTTTGCATTTCGTATGTTTACAAAGCAAAAGGTTCATCTATTCCTGGTATAATTAAAGCTCACTCTACCAGGTCCATGGCGACTTCTGCTGCCTTTTGGTCTAGGGTTTCTTTGGATGACATTTGCGCAGCAGCAACTTGGGCAAATCCACATACCTTCATTTCTCATTATAAATTAGAACTGATTTCCAGAGGAAGAGCAGCCTTTGGCTCTGCGGTGCTCAGGAATATCCTTCCATGAGGGCCTCCCAGAATTTAAGTAGCTGGGGACTCTGTCCCACAGGTTGCAGATAAAATGAAGTTAACTACTTCAGATAAAGAAGTTATGTACTCACCATAACGTTCCATCTGAGCAGTTATACTTAATTTTTCTTCAACCTTCCCTCCCTCCGTCCCCCTGACCTTATCATATCCATAAGTATGTTGGGTTCTTTGGGCTGAGTTGCTAATGTGTATCGTTGCAGCAAACTCGATCTGAGGGAAGGCAGGAGATGGTGGTGCATTATGGGTAGGGGAGGAGCTTGGAGCTTGGAGCAGATGCTAGAAAATAATTTGCCAGGTCAGGTTCCGATATGGATCCAAATACCCACAGGTTGCAGAAAAATTAAGTATAACTACTCAGATGGAACGTTATGGTGAGTACATAACTTCTTTTTATATAACTTTACAAATCCCACCATATGTTAAGAAAATACAATTTATATACATATCAGGGTGTTCTAAAGTTATTACAATAAAAATAAGAGCTTTGATGATAAAAAAAAAAATACATGTTGTTTTGCATCTAGAAGTGCATCCCTTCACAATTTTGCTACCCTTAGTTTTAGAACAGGGTCCAGTGAGACCATATCATTTATCCCCGGCCATTTATTGGACTTTAAAACCAATTGCCAGTATAAATCCCTATATTCTAATTTGGTCTCCCATGAGCCGCCCCTGACATCCATTTCTACTTGTTCCAACACAAAAAATGTAAAGGAAGCATCATTACATACTTGCGTATGTTTATAAAGTGCATTTCTCACAACGCCTTTCTTTATGTCGTAAATATGTTCATAAATCCTCCTCTTTAAACATCTTTCCATTTTACCGACATAAAATCCCTCACATTTCTCACAACAGGCAATGTAAACTAACCCTTTCGAGTCACAATTAGAATACAATTTAGATGTTAAATATTTCTTTCTACTAGAAATGAATATCTCAGACGTATTGCAAAATGTACAGACATTGCTGGCACGCCCCACATTTGTATGTGCCCACTTTCTTTCTACCCTTCTTAAAACCCCTGTTTTCTAAAATATTCTTAATACTTTTGCCTTTTCTAAAAACAAATTTCAACAGTTCATCAAAACTAAGGTTTAAGTCAGTAATTTTAGAAAACCTATCCCATTCTTCCTTTATTATTTCCTTAATAGTGTTGGTATCCCCACTGTAATCTAAAACAAAGGTATTACCAAAATTACTATCTTTTTATTTTGTGTGTTAACCTTCTCCAAGACTTCCTCTATACCTAGAATGGGTGCAAATTTGTTGTTTCTGTGTTTAAGAACTTCTTTGTGCATCTTCATTATCAAACCTTCAGGGTAACCTCTTTCTAAAAACATAGATTTAAACAAAATCACAGTCATCAGAGGTCGTTCTACTACCCCGAACATACTGACCCTTCACAATGCCCTTTTTCTGGAAGTATGGGTGTGCACTCTGGAAATGTGACATCTAGATAATCCATTTCATCATATCCAGTTTTATAGATAAAATTCAAAAACCTTGTACTGTTTGATATGTATTCAAAAAGTTCCCCAAACTTTTCCTCACTGTCCACCCAAAAAATACAAATATCATCCAAAAATCGCTTGTAAAGTATCCAACTTGCTTTTTTAAAGTTTTGTCATATATTTTCAGGAAAATAATGTTTATGTTTGGATCTTAGGCATACTTTTGTAATAGTAACAAATCTGTGTTAAAGTAGCTGAGCTACTGTAAGTGGACTGTTGTTTTGCTTAAAAGAAAATTGTATAAATAAAATACATGTTCTAAAAGGTTTTTTGTGAATGCACTTTGCTTGTTCTGTGACACAACATAGACTTCTAAATGTAACTATGGATGGTACTTACGTATTATCGCAACCACACATTTGTCAGCATTCAAGGCATTCTCAGCAACACGTTATTTCAGTGAGAATGGAATAACGTGCTGCCGAAAATGCCATGAATGCTGTCAATGCGTGGTTATAATATGGAGTACCTATCACTTTAAACTTGTCAAGATTAAGTTTGGCCAGCATATTTACGATAATACTCTTTTTAAAATATTACGAAGCAATGCAAAATATTTCGGAAATAAATCATAGAAAAATGAAAACCATTTTAAGTCAAGGTATGAAGAGAGATGGAAGCCTTTTGTGTGTGTGTGTGTGTGTGTGTGTGTGTGTGTGTGTGTGTGTGTGTGTGTGTGTGTGTGTGTGTGAATGGGGGGGGGTGGGGGAAGAGTGCAACGAGAAATACATATTTAAAAAGAATGTGAGATAAAACACAATGACTGTAAACATTGATAATTACACATATATATTTTAATCCCTTCTCCCCAAAATAAGTTACATTAAAATTTCTGTTGAATGATTTCTAAAGGAATAAAGCGTTCTTCTGTAAATTAAGAACAGAATTTATAACGATATAAAGAACAAACTCTAAGTAAAAAAAAAAAAACAGACAAGTAACAAGTTTAAAATATAAGCAGAACACTTGATTAACGGCGTGCTTTGTAACGCTTTCTTAACATTTCTTTTTATATGTGATTTTAGTATTTCAGAAACCCATTTGTGAAATGTCAAGGCTGATACCAGAGATGCCACAAGAAGTGTTGAGAGCACAGATGTTGTGTAGAAGAAACTTTAACAGACTATGATTTGCATATTATAACAACCACACATTGTCAGCATTCTCGGCAACACAAAATTACAGTGAGAATGGATTGCTGCTGATAATGCCTTGAATGCTGACAATGTGTGGTTGCAATAATACGTAAGTGCCTTATAGATAAACTGTAAGAGTGTCCATTTCATGACTGCACAATGTGTTTTAAAAAAGAAATATGTATGCCAAAAGCCATGGCTTGCATTGTCTTACTGCAAGAATTCATTAGTTGCAGCTACAAGGCCTGAATGAACTAAAACATTGAGGAATATACATGAGAGCATGCTGATGGGCCTTCTCATTCTGTTTTGGGTTTAAACTGCTATGGGAAAATTTGTTAAAGCAGGTTATATCAGTTTCAGAAGCAGCAATGGACCAAGTATTTTGTTTTTACCTGCAGGGCACTAAACATGTAATTGATTCATGTTATGACAGGTTATCTGAACCGTCTGCAAAGCACGCATTGTATGTGTTGTTCAAACTGCCTATTCACATGCTTATTGTGGCAACAAACTCTCAACAAGGGAAAAAAAAGCTATTGCTCCATGCATTTTTTTTCTGTTGGTTATCTTAAGGTTTTCTTTTGGGAGAGTCACTGTTAACAGTAAACAATAACGTTTGGGTTTACTCAGGTTTTGTCCAGCTACATTTTGTTCCTTCAGGGGTACTGATGCGTGGTGTAAGACACTCACATATATCCAACATTGCTTTGTGCTCCGTTCATTGTTTTCACTGTCTTAGTACACAGCTGCCTTATTCCTGTCATAGTTGTGTTTGCATAATGGCTTGCACTAGTCAAATCCTGGTTGTTTTTCTTCATATTTTAAATATGCACATAAATAATATTCTTTTCAGTGTTTAAAGAAGCAAATATATCTCAAGTTTAATAAGCTGTGTTTATGATAGTCAAATAACCATTTAAAATACTACATCTGGTGTTTATTTTGCCGCACTCACTATGTTTCTTTATTACATAAATTCATTTAAAAATGATATGCATATATAAATGAGTAACGTCTGAAACTCTACAGAGACATGGACAGTATGTCATAGAACAAATGTGGAGAAAGATAAAGACACTGGTAGAAAACGGAAATGGAATAATTAAAATAAAGTGAAAAAAAAACAGATAATGCAGCCAGAGAGGTGGTCAAGAAACTTAATTCCTCCATTATTTCATTTGTAGAGGGTACTTACAGTATAATGGTTTCCCTGACAGGGATCACAAACCACCTACTTAAATACTTGAAGACTCCTTGCTGATCTCAGTGGTACACAAACATTAAATCATCACTTCAGTTGCTACCTACTTCATCTGGCTCAGAATGTATATTACTAGATAAGCCTTTGACTTCTCATCGTGAAAAGGGATTTAACCACCACTTCCAGTCTACCTGTGCTAATCCTTTCTCACAGCCAAATTTTGATTATAAAACCTTTGACAAAGAATGTTTCATTGTAGTACAACAAAATGTAAGTTAGCAACAAGGTCCAGTGCTGGCCCTTCTTTGGACCTTTGTAAGTCTGTACATGCATTTCACAAGTGTGAACCATCTCTGATGCCAGTGCAGAAATCAGATGCTTATAAGATAAGATAAGAAAGCCCCTTCTACATTATCATCTGAATACTATACGGATTTTGTATGGTAAAGAAATAATCCCACATGGTCAAAATCTGACCCTGATGATACATCACCATATTTTTTCTATTCTTTTATAGGGGCCATTACTTTCATGGAGGCAGTGTATTACATGGGAGAGTTTTGCACCTGAACTTTACCACCAGACTCCTCTTCGAACAAGAAAGAGTGACAGGATAATAATGAGACTTCCAAAGTCAGCATAGACAGTCCTACATCTTTACAATGCTTTTCAAGATGATACAAAAGTTGACATTTAGACCTTTGACTCACCACTAGCAGTACCAAAAAGAGGCTGACAGAATGTGTAATGGTTTCTGCTGAAGAGGAACATGATCTTTAATTGCAGTCATTAAAGCTGGTGCTGTTACCCCTTTCTCTTTCAACAACATATTATAAAAGGAAAACCATCCCTTCAGCAACTTAACTCCATGAAACAATTTGGTTAGTTATATAAGTATGGTGAAGATGCATATACCTCCAACAAGTTAGTTATTTGAGTTCTAAACTGTCTACATACACTTATTTTAGAACAGGTACAAGAGACTCTACATTAACGGCCAGACAGAAACACTGTAAATAGACTGGGGAAGTTAATTATCACGCGATAAGATTAAGAGTGTATTTATGATGGAATTGATATTTCTTTTAAATCAGATTCAGTTGAGAAAAGGTATGAGGGATTCAGAACAGCCACTTACTCTAGTTGTTATCTATTTATTTATTGAAGTTTGTTGACTGAGGTAATGAACTCATCAAAAGTTGAGTTGTTTCAAACACAGACTAGATAGCATAACGTTAGAGGTTCATATACAAATTAGATACATTTAATTTTATCAATGAATACATAGTAGTGATGAAGCATAGTAAGAACAGAAATGTAACAGAAAATTTTTTGATACTGTACAAATAATATATAATATGATATAATATGTAGAAATCATGAAAGACAGCAAGAAAAACAGAAAAACAAACAATAGACGCGTCTTGGAAGACATATTTCTTCATGGTGTGATGTAATATATGCTAATCGTGGAACATAGAACATACAGAGACACATTGTTTGAAGAGTAGGAACAAAATATAATTTGTACGATATAAGCCATTCTACTACTGAGTTCTTGGAGGGAATAATTAGGGGGAAAGGCTGGAGTAGAGACAATGAAAAGGTAAGGAAGTTAGAACAGGGAATTTCATATTAAGACGTGAGTATAAATTAAGACTAGGGTGTATATACAATATTTACTTGTTAGAAGGAAGGGTTAGTCTCAGGCACTTGGATTATACTGGATACGTTTCGCCAGATAGAACAATGGATAAGGAACAGAGTTACAGAGCTATGTTAGAAGCAGGAACACTTGCTTGTTTTGGTATGGTGGATCTGTAGTTTTTCCTCTGAACTGTTGTAAGGAGGGATAGGAGTAAATGGCAGGTGGGAGGTAATCCCAAGGCTTTAGGTCGAGTATAAACAATGTACATTCAGAGGTATTTGGAGAATTTGGAGGTCTATGCAAAGTGAGAAAATTGTCGCTATAGGAGGAAAGGCTGTAAGTAGTGGATGAAGTGTATAGCTTCAAAAAAAGCTGTAGCCTGTCAAAATATTTGACGGGCTTGTAAATCAGCCCTTTGGGGAATAAGAAGCTGTTTGCGAATAGGGTGATACAGTGATGATGCCCTTCTGCATTACTGTTGCAGTATTCCTTAATCTAGGGATCGTCTGCAAAGAGTAGCCTGACATACAGCCAATATACCAAAGCCTTAGGTTTACTAGTATGTCATATATCACACGGATGCTTCCCTGCTTATGGCATAGAGCATAAAGGTGAAGAAAAGACGTGCCTACCTTACATATACTTGGCTGCCAGTCCGAACGTCATCTTCGATCAAGTGCCTCATTGGGGTTTGTTTTTTTTCTTATCTTTGACTTCTTTACTTTTGTTGTGAGGTTACATGTCATACAGAAAAGGAAAATGCCAGTGTGGGAGACAGATTCCCCATAAGGACCATCATGAGCAACGTTTGTTATGCTTGGGTGCTTCTCTCAACCATACACAGTGCCCAGTTTGTCAAGCATTTGTCCCTAAAACTTTTCATAGTCATCTCTCCTCTTTATCTATCTGCCTTGAGAATCAACATCTTAAGTTGTTGGCACAAGGTGCAGTGATGGAATCATCCTGGCCCGAGGGTCAGCCGTCTGCCAAGAAGAAGACCAAAAAAGTTAGGTTGGATTTGGCTGCAGTACCACCTCCCCCAGACATCTCTCTCAAGGCTGGTGAAAGCTGAAAGGATTGTCCAGTCATTCCGTTAGATTTCTTTGCCATGGCTATTTTGGAGGTCGGCATGGATCCAGTTTCTCACACATCTTTGGAGGCTCTGCAGACATCAGTTACAGATGTTGAGGGGGAAACATGACTGATCATATCCAAGTGACCGAGGGGTGTTCCGCAGATTCTTGTTAGGGAGGAGATTAATACTATGTTGATTGAGTGTTGGCAAGGGTCCATTCCTCCTAAGATCTTTAGGGCTTATGTCCCTTTGAAAAAGATGCAGAAAACAAAACATATTTCCACTGCTTCCAAGGATCGTCAGGGTGAATGGCAGGATTTCACACAAGGGTTGTTTAATGCACTCATGGCCTTGAAGCCCCCCAGGCAGTTTCTGTTCCTGCCCCTCCTTGGTCTTCTACTCCTCCTAAGAGGACTAGGGAGCAAGACTCTTCTGATGAGGAATTGGACTCTGAAGAAGAGTCTTTAGCCTATTCCTTTCAGATTCTTTTGCCATTAGAATATGTTTCTGAGGAAGAGGACTCCATTAGCCCAGATTCTCCCTTTGAAGAACTTTCCTTTGGGGATACTATATCTCAGATGATGGATTTTTTTAAATGGGACTGTACCCAGATTTCTGATGTCCAGAAGAGATATTATGAACTCCTCCAGATGGAGTTCCCTAAACCTTCTGCTTTCCCTCTTGTCCTTTCTGCCTTGTTGGGCAGTTTCTCATCAGCCTCTCAAGATCCTGTTTCTCAGCCCACAGCTCCTAAAAAAACTGATAGGTTTTATAAGGTGCCAGATGATTGCAAGTTCCTTTACAAATGTCCTTCTGCTGATGTCTCTGTTGTTTCTGTTTCTTCAGTTAGGCCTTTCAAACTGTTGCCTTCCGCTAAATTACATCTTTCTGACAAGCACAGTAGAGCCATGAAAAGGATTGGCAAAAATGTGTACACTGTTGCTACCTTGGCCTTTCAGGCTATTAAATAACAGACCAATATGACCAGGTATGTTTTAGCTGTTATCTCTCAGGCTTTTCAGGTTATTTTTGACCTTCCTGACTCTGAGAGGAAGGCTTCAGCACTCTGTTTGTTGGGATCCTCTTCTCAAGTGACCCATCATTCTATTAAATGTAGTTATAATGCAGCTGATCCTTCTCCTAGAGCTGCTGCCTTTGGTTTGGTGTTAAAGACATTATTCTTGGCTTTGTCTCCAGCTTTTGCTTGATGATATTAAGGCTAAATTGATGGATGCTCTTCTTGACAATAAAAATCTCTTTGGTTCTATTACTTATGAGCTTTTAAAGTCCCTGCAAGGGAAGGGGGAGTTCTTGCAGAGATGGAAACATATTTTTGTTTCCCCTGTTCCCATATTTCAGAGGAATTATCCTTTCAAGCCTGGCTTTGTATGTAGACAGCCTTGCCTTCGTCCCAAAGGTAAAAAAGGTTCTAGAAGGGCTCTGCCTGCTAAGTCTACTCACACTCCTACAAATTAGAAGACTCTTTTTCCAGAGAAGCCAGGTTCTGTCTGACTACCTTCTTCCCTCCGTCCTAAGTAAGGTTTCTTTATCTCTTCATCTTTCCCTGTCTCTTATAGGATCATAGGAAGTTACTAGGCCTTTGGCCCTGAGGCCGTTACAAGCCTAGCCAACAATTTAGCCCATGATTCGACAAGTCAGCACCCGATGCCCCTGTCCAGCAGGGACACCGGTGAAACCCAGGGGTGTGTTTTCTGTTCCCCATCCAGTTATCCAGGTTGCGCTTAAAAAGGGTTAATGATATACTCTGTTTGACGTGGATTGGGAGTCTATTCCACAGAAGGGAGAGTCTCTGGGACACAAATCTGTCCTGTCAACAAGTCCTGTTGATGTCACAGACCAAATTGAGGTCGCGTGTGCGGGTTATTGGAGTGGAGCTTGACTTGCGGATATGCAGCAGTCCCATCAAGGCAGGGTCTGAGATTGCTTTGTATGCCAGACAGAGGTCACCTCTGAGGAGTCTGTGGAGACTGAGTAGAGGGACAGGCCCTTTAGCCTATCTGTGTAGGGTAGATGTTTGAGGCCCTGGATTCTCCTGAGGAACCTCTGTGGTCTCTCCATCTGCTGCATGTGCTTTGTGAGGTACATGCCGAAAGGGGCATTGTACCCAATAATGGGTCTTATAAGGGAAGAATACAGAGATGTTATGACAACCTTGTCCCAGGATGAGATACCCTTACTGATGAGGTGGGCCATGCAGAAAGCTTGCCATACAACAGAGGCAATATGGCGGTCAAAAGTCAGTTTGCTATCAACCTGAGTGCCCAAGTCCCTCACAACTGATTGCTTGCTTAGGACGTTGTTATTAATGTGATAATTTGTGGGGATGTCACTCTCCCCAAAGGAGATGATGGTACATTTTTTGGCATTCATTTTGAGGCCATGTTTCTGGCACCAGTCATTTGTTTGGGTGAGACCCTCTTGGAGGATGGCCACATCACTAGGGGAAGTGATGACAATGTCCAGCTTGCAGTCATCTGCAAACATGGTCAGCCATAGCCCACTGGTTTTGGTCTGCACCTCAGAAAAGTATATCTCAAACAACAAAGGCCTCAAGACCGATCCCTGGGGTGCATCGCTCATTACAGGTTGACTGCTTGAGGTGGCTTCCCCTGCTTTGACTAGGTGGGTTCTGTCAGTGAGCCAGTTTGCTACCCATCTGATAACATATGGATTGATGCCTAGTTGAAAGTATACCTGAGTGGGGAATAGTATCAAAGGCTTTGGCCAAGTCAAGGTAGGCGGTCTGCACCATCTTCCCCTCATCCATGGCTTTGGTGACTGTGTCAAAGAAATCAACCAAATTTAACAGGCATGACCTCCCATTGACAAAACCAAACTGTGTGGGATTGAGTGTTTGCAGTTTGCCAATGTCCTTGTTAATGAGGTCCATGATAATCCGCTATATGGCCTTGCAGATCAGGCTAGTTCGGCTGATGGATCTATCATTTCCTGGATCGGTGGACGCTCCACCTTTGTGGAAAGGGTTGACAGTGGCTGTCTTCCGCTTGGCTGGGATGAAGCCGGAACTCAGGCTTTGGTTAAATAGGGTGCCTAATGGTGCTGCAAGTTCCTGCCTGAGTTCATGTAGTATGAAGCCTGGGACACTATTGGGTCCCATGGAGGCTATATTTTTTGCCTTTGAGAGGGCAGTGATTACTTGCTCTTTAGAGATAAGGGGAGGAGTCAGGGGCTGGGGATGTCCTGATTTACTTATGGGGGGGGCAGAGGGGTGAAGTTTTTGGGTTCCTATTAGATGACCAAAGACACATTCTATCGAATGCGTCTTGGTCGAACTTAAAACAACGAAAAGGAAAAATAGCGAAATGGCTTTTAAGTGAATTTTTTCCCAGGGAAAGAATTTGCTTGGCCGCTTCCATTACTTTACCGTTTTTGGCACTGTAGTGCGATCTCGGAGTTGGTATATTTAAGTGGGGGGGGGCAAAGCCCCCCACTTTATGTATTCTTTCAATTTTTTTTTTTCGGAACAGCGATTTTTTTTTTTCCCCTTGGGAAAAAAAATTCTGTTCTGAGCTTTTGAGATTGTAAGCTTTCGCTTACATAGGGTCGATTATTCATCGTTCGCTTTTTTTAAGCATTCGATGATATAATATAGACCCAAGTTTTCACTGAACCTGTCTGCCAGCAGGTTGGCTATATCTACAGGGTTTGTGTATGTGGTGTCCTTGACCACCAGTTCTGAGCAGATCTGGGAGCTTCTCTTGTGATTGCGGACATATGTGACGAAAGCCTTGTGATTGTCTTTAGTAGACGTGGCCAGTTTGGACTCAAAGTTTGCTTTGGAGGATTTCACTACTGCTCTTATTTGCTTGTTCAGTCTAAGGAGAGATTGCTTCCAATTAGGCACCTGCTCCTTCTTGGTCCTAGATATCAACTTTTTTCCTTTTATTATAGAGTTTATTTATTACAGATGTCAACTAGACATGCTCAGTCTTCCTTGAGGAGGAGGATTTTGTCCTGTCAGGTATTCCTCCACAGTTGGTTAAGCATCAGTCAGGATTTTTGGGTTCTGTCTATCATTCGTCAGGGGTATTACATGATATGGAAATCCTTTCCTCCTTTTTTGGGCTTTCCTCAACCTCTTCAGGAACAGCTGCCCTTTCTTTCAGATATACTTCAGAGCCTTTTGCCTCAGGCACCATCCAAGCAGTTTCTGCCCTTCAAAAGGGGGAAGGGTTTTATTCCAGAATGTTTCTAGTTCCCAGGAAAGAAGACACCTGAAGGCCCATTCTGGATCTGTCTCAGCTCAACACCTTTTTAAAGGTTCCTTCCTTTTGAATGCTGTCTCTTCAAACCCTATTTCTTCTTCTTCTACCTCAGACTTTCCTAGTTTCTCTGGACCTCAAGGATGCCTATCTGCATATTCCTATTCATCCCCTTTTCAGGAAGTATTTACATTTCTGTCTTTCTTCCTTGCATTTTCAGTTCTGTGCTTTCCCTTTGGCCTTTCTACTGTCCCAAGGGTCTTCAGCAAATCCTGGCTCCTGTGATTGCTATTGCAGGATGGGGGGAGTCAAATCTTTCCTTACCTGAACGATCTGCTCATTCAGGTTTTCTCTCCAGATACCCTGCTTCAGCACCTCCACCATGCTGTTTACCTTTTGCAAAGCCTAGGATTTACAGTAAATTTCCAAAAATCCTTCCTGACTACTTCTCAGGATCATGTTTGCCTCTGGTGCAAGCTCCATACCATTCATATGCTGGCATCCCTGCCACCTCCCAAAGATTTGACTCTTATTGCCTTTTTTCAGTCCCTTTTTCCTCTAGTCTCAGTTACACCCAAGGAGTTTCTAAGGGCTCTGGGGTATATGGCTTCCACCATTCCTATGCTTCCTGAGAAAGTTACAGTGGTTCCTGAAGTCAGTTTGACTTCAACATTCTCATCCTTTGAAATTTTCAATTCCTCTTCTTCTATGCCGCCACAAGCTAGAGCTTCAGTGGTGGATTCATCAACTGTCTTTCAACTCAGGGCTTATTTTTCAGCCCCCAGTTCACTCTCAGTAAGTCTTTTCAGGTGCCAAAGACATGGGGTGGGGTGCTTCTTTCAGCCCTCTAAAGATTCAGGGCCTTTGTTCCCTTCATCAGAGGGTGGACCATAACAATATCAAAGAAATGAGAGCTGTCCTTCTTGCTCTTCAGGCCTTCCATACTATATTTCTTCTAGGGCCTCTCAAAATCTTTAAAGACAATAACACAGTGATGTGGTATATCAGCAAGAAAGGAGAGACATGGTCCTTTCTCTTGGCCAGACTAGGTACTTCAGGTTTCAGATCTGTCTGTTCAGTATCAGATGACTCTTCACACTGTTTATATTCCTTCAGAACAGAACCTTGTGGCAGAATCTTAGAGCAGGTCCATAACACAGACTCATGAATGAATGCTTCACAGAGATGTGTTTCTGGACATTGTCCACCAGTGAGATACTCCTCAGATAGATCTTTTTTGCCTCCCCAGACAATTTCCTTTCTTTTGCACCAGAGTCCCTTGTTCAATGGGTTGGAAGGTGGAAGCCCTCTCTTTTTCCTTGGAAGGGGATGTTTCTTTATGCCTTCCCTCCCCTTTCTCTCATACTGAGGATCATATTCAAGATAAACATGACTCTCCCAAAATCTTGTTGGTGACTCCCTTTTGGCCCAGACAGCATTGGTTCCCTTTTCTTCTGCACCTAACCAAGGGCAATCACCACATGTTACCTCACAGGGTGTATCTACTCACACAAGACAAGGGGTGTCTCATCCATCCTTATTTGTCCACTCTTCACCTGACACTGGGGTGATAAGGTTTTGATCTCTTTTAGGCACCTTTTTTCTGAGAATGTGCTTCGAGTTCTGCAGCAGGCCAGGAAGCCCACTACCGGGAAATCTTATTTGTCCAAATGGACGAGATTTTCTGTTTGGTGTCTTTCTTATAACCTGGATCCACTTTCTTTGGAAGTTCCTTTGGTTCTGTCTTATTTGTGTGAATTGCTCCATGCTGGGTTGGCATACTCTTCAGTTAAAGCCTGCCTTTCAGCTGTTTCTGCTTGTTTGAATTTGACTTCTCTTTTCGCTTCTTGATTTGTGGTCAAACAATTTCTTAAAGGCATCCTTCATATTAGACCTCCCAGGAAGCATATTCCTCCTTCCTGGACCTTAATTTTGTTCTTGTAAAATTGATTCAGGCTCCTTTTGAGCCTGCAGCTTCAGCTTCCTTACAGCACTTTACTTGGAAAACTGTTGACCTTTTGGCTCTTACTTTAGCTAGACGGGCATCTGAGCTTCAGGCTCTTATGGCTGTCCCTCCTTTTTTAGTTTCTCAAAGGGACAGGGTGTATCTTCGTACTAATCCTTCTTTTATGCCCATAGTGATTAATGCATTGTCTTTTAATCAGTCTATTTATTTACCCATTTTTCCCTTCTCCACAGTCTACTAGTGAGAAGATTCTTCACACCTTGGATTTACATAGACAGCTCAGATATTATTTAGATAAAATTAAGCCATTCATAAATCTGAGCAACTTTTTGTTTCTTTTCATCCTAGGTCTCTAGGTTTAGCTATTTCTAAGTAAACAGTTTCTTCATGGGTCTCTAAGGCCATTGCTTTTTGCTGCTGTTTTTTGGAAAAGCCTTTCTACTTCTGTAAAGGCTCATTTTTCCAGGGCTGTGGCTTCCTCTGGTGCTTTTTTCAAAGGAGTGGATACACTTTCCTTCCCTGAGACAGCTACTTGGACTTCTCTGCATACTGCTGTTGCTAAACATTACAAGCTACATGTGGTTTCCAGAGCTAGAGCTAGATTTGCCAGGGCTATCCTGCATGGCTTTCTTAGAGCTGTACTTGACCTTCCTCCTCCCAATTTTCTTCTTCAGCCTTTGTATTCTCCCTGGAGTAGGAAGTACTGCAACAGTGATATGGAAGGACATAGTACAGCTGTGTAAAATCTTACCATAACAATAGATGTCTTTCCCTTTACTGATGCAGTATTCGCTCCCTCCTCCCCCTTTTTTTACTCCTTTTTTTTTTTTTTCCTTCTGGATGTACATGTTCTTCTTTTGCTCCTTGAACTGCTGTTCCTCCTGGGGCTTTTCAGGTCTGAGATAGGTATGTCCATACATCACCGTTATGCCCTAGGCTATGAGTGGGGAGCATACGTGTGATGTATGACATGCTAGTAATCCTAAGGCTTTGGTATACTGGCCTGATGTTGGGCTACCCTTGGCAGGGGATCCCTAGAGTAAGGAATACTGCAACAGTGAAGGGAAGGACATTTATTGTTATAGTTAAGATGTTACATAAGTGTACTTTCAAATGGTAGTGAAAGTGCAAGGAATCTGCAGATGTGGTTAGCCAATAGCTGGAGATCAGACAAATGAAGACTGATGACTGATGACGTTAGATGTGCCATTTATCTAATATATGCTTTTATTGGCCAACCATCTGAGGATAGTACTATAGATCTCGACAAAAAAGGAAAAGCAAAGATTTCTGTTTAAAAAAAAAGAGTTTGAAATTCCCTACCTCACATTATTGGAGAAATTGTATATGAAATAAAAGACCCTTTTATAGGAAAGTAACACCTAACCATCAGTCTACTGGACTGAGGCAGTAATCAGGAAGACAGTTTTTCATCAACTGCAAATGAAAAAGTTAAATTTACAGATCCTGCAAATGACTGCAAGATTTTCTATCATCTCTACCACCCGAAGTCACTAAGAGACAGCTTTTACCATCCCTTTCTGCATGGCAACAAATAACTACAGGTACTGTGGGTACTTAAGCCATTTGTTTAAGTTTACACCACAGAAGACTTCCAAGATGGCTGCACATTGAATAACAGCTTAATTCAAGCTCACCCAGTGTGAAAACAGAAACTTATCAGAGAAAGCCAGCAGACCTAGATTTCTGGGCAAATTTCAGTAACTGGCTACAAATGCACTGTCTGAATGCTAGGAAAAAAGAAATAGAGAGGACCCAAAGGAAAATCAGTTACAAAAGGTGACGAAAAAACACTGACTGGGAAAAGTACTGTAGCTGTTCAGCAAAAAGCATTGCAAACTCCAGACATGATGTCCAGTAACCTAGAGTAAAATAGAAGGCAAATGCACACAGAACTGACTAAAATAAATGACACACTGATGGAGCAGATCAACTCAAACAAGAAAAGGTTGGAAAAATGGAAGAAGCCTATAAAACAGATATTCAGATAAGGTGATAAAACTGCAAAACTCAGAGGTCGAAATGAAGAAAAGTCTGGCTGAATATGAGATTACACAAGAAAAGATGTTTCAAAAGCTAATAGAATTAGAGGACAGAGCATGTAGGGAAAACCTAAGATTTCCTGCTGTACCTGAGAAACTGGAAGGAACAAATTATATTAATTTTATGAAAGCACAAATAAGCAACTAAATAAGCAACTGGACTGGTATTTCACAACAGGAATTGTTAATTGAAAGAGCACATTGTGTGTATGCTCCAAACCTGGCTATGAGAAAGCAACCTAGATCTTTAATAGTAAAGATGCAGTCTTACCAGCAGAAGTAGTTGATTCTGACAAAACTATGTCAGAAGGACAAAGTACTAAAAGTGGGAGACAGCAGACTACTCATTGTACACCAGGGAGAAGGGGAATACATTTATTCCATTATTAAGGGAATGCCAAGAAGCAGGTGCAAGATTCAAACTGCTGTACCCAACTATCTTCAAAATGTTTTTTTTTCCTGGAGGAACCAAATAATTTTTGATCAAGTACATGCTAAGGAAGAAATACAATAATTTGTCCAACAAAAAGTGAGCTGTGAAACAAAATGAGATTCTGCTTCTTGTTCTTCTGGTAATTAAGACCACAGAGAGAGACTGTGCCAGTGAAACCTTTTCCAGTGTTTCAACGGTAAGTGCTTGAGAGAGAAAAAAACACCAGAGTTGACTAGAAGAATTGACATTACATTGGAAATGTTGAGTCAAGGTTTGGGAGATGGAGATGAGCAGGAATAGAACAAGAACATCTGGAAATATTGAACATTCTTGTACTTTGATAAACATGTAGGGACTCTAAAGCATATGCCATGCTTCATATCATTAATGTTTGGAGAATACAATCAGTAACTTGGAAATTGACAAATGTGGGATTACAAAGCAATAATATATTTGTGAAACATGACAGAGCAAGAAAATCTGGAATATTGTACTTCTTTGGACTTTGTTAAACTTGTAGGGGACTCTAAAGTATATGCCCTACTTCATGCCATTAATGTTCGAAAAAATACTCAGGAGAGGGGAAGAGGAGAGAGAAAGTTAACTGTAAGTAAAACAGTTCTTTTCTTAATAGTACTATTTAAATAGTGCATAATTTTCTTTGTATGTTATAAAGATTTTTTTCAGTTATTTTTCAGTATAATGGGGATACTAATGAAAATAGGTGCGTCTTTTTTCTTTCTCCCTTCTTCTTTCCTTCTCCTTCAGTTTTAAGAAATGTTGGCACTGCAATGTAAAAAAAATATCTGGTTAAAAGAGCATGACAAAATAAAAATTAGTGTGCTTTTTCTCATTATTGCATAGGGGAATGACTGGGTTAAGGCCATTAGCTTAATCTAGTAACAAGTTTTAAGAAAAAGCAAGTAAATGAAAAATAATTTTGAATACTATAAGCCCTTTTTTCTAGTAAGCAGTTTTGTGTCTAGTTTTCATGTCTCTAGCAGTCAATCTGATAAAGAGAAATGGCTTGGAGAAAATGTTTCTGAGAGCATTCAGGTGTTTTCCCAGCTGAGAGAGCTAGAAAGATAAGACAAAACCAGACAGCACTTTATAGAACCACAGACTGAACCATGCATCTTAGCATGGATAACCTTTCTTTTATGTCAGCTCAAGTTTGTGTCTGGCTCTCAGTTTGGAATATCTGTTCTTATTAGCAGGGTAAAACTTCAACATTCGATGATGTACAAAGTTTTGTGTGTTATTATCAAGTTAATAGGTTTTAGCGGGGTACTGGGTGTGTGTGTGTGTGTGTTTGTTTTAGGGTTTTCATCAAATCAGAAAATCCTGTAAAATGTGACATAGGCTCAAATGGAGATGACAAGTAATAACTGTATAAAAGATTAACCTACCAAACAGTACATGCATGTAACAAAAAAGCTGCTGTAGATAAAAGGTGGGAATAATAATTTCTCAAGAATATGATGCTCTCTGTAATGTCTTTAAACGTTAATGGTCTCACAGATAAATACAAAAAAGAAAGAGTTGTGAATTATATTAAAAACATGTAGAGTGGAAATAAGTATGCTACAGGAGACACAGTTGGAAAGAAATGAACATGTGAATTTGATATAGAAAGGTTTTCATGATGGTTTTCAGCTGAATGCCTGGGGCAAAGAAGAGAAGGGATACTTATATTAATTGCAAGAGGAGCTCCAATAGTAATAGAAAAGGATAAAAAAGACAATAATGGTAGATTTGTAGTACCAAGGGGCTACTCACAAGGAAGGAGGATTACACTGACATGTATTTATATTCCACTGAAAACTGCTGTAATAGAGCTTAAGAAAATTCTGGGAGAAATAATCAGCTTTCAGCATGGAATATTACATATAGGTGAGGGCTAGAATTTGATTTGCAACAGTGAATATTTGTATGGGGGCCCAGAAGGGCAATATAACATAGGAGGGTATATTTTAAAGAACTTTATGAAAATATTTGGCATGGAAGATGTGAATAACATAGGAGGGTATATTTTAAAGAACTTTATGAAAATATTTGGCATGGAAGATGTGAATTAACTACTAGGATCTTGGAGTGAATTTACATATTATTCTCCAAGATACAAAAACTGGGCTAGGCTAGATATAATTTATATTTCATAGGAATATGTGCATTTAATTGAAGGTCTTGATATACATCCAATAACTATTTCGGATCATGCAGCAATAATAGCTAAAATAAAAACAAAGGGTAATGAAATAGAAATGAGACATTGGTGCTTTCCCACCTATCTGTTGAAAAGAGAGGAATTTAAGGAGTGTTTAGTGGAGATTATTTGGCAGCTATTAGAGAAGATAGAAACATCTTCTGAAAATATAGCTAGGGAGAGGGATAAAATTATAGTGGAATTAAAAAATAGGATGGAAATGAAAAAAGGAGAAATAACAGTAATTATTTAGAGGGACTGAAACATGTTAAAATATTGCAAAATAGTTGGAATCTCACAGAACAAGAAGAGTAACAACTGCAGAATGCTAAACAGAAAATAAGAGATTACCTCGATAATATGCATTTTAGAAAGACTGCTGTTAAGCAACTGTTTTTTGATAATAACTCTAGAGCATAAAAACATTTAGCACAATGACTTAGGCAACAGAAAGCAGAAAGGGCTGTCACCAAGCTTAGAGAGCCTAGAAAACGAAAGATACAAGGGATCCTGTAGAAGTATTACAAATATTTCGGAAATTCTATGAAAGTCTGTATAAAGCAGAGAAATATGGAAATAAAGAAAAGCTACAAATGGAAATGTTTATGGAAGAATTAAATATGCCAAGGTTAGAGGTAGAAGAGGCTCAATTGCTAACAGAATAAGTGGAGATGAGCTAAAAATGGTGATATATAACCAACCTACAGGAAAGTCCACAGGAATAGATGGTATTCCTGTGGAAGTTTGGAAGCTAGGAGGAAAAAACTGATAAAGATCTGGAAGTTTTGTTTACACTATTTTAAGAGGATAAGAAGTACCAACATGCTGGTAGCTGTAATACCTAAAGAGGGTAAAGATCCATCAGATCCAGCTTCATACAGGTCCATTTCAATACTAAACCATTGTTATAAAGTGTTAATGCCTATAATGGCTAAAATAATGGCAAACTTGATGTCAAAATTGATAGATATGGATCAATATGGTGTTGTGGAGAGGAGGCAAACATTTGACAACATTAACAGAACACTGATGATCCAGAGGGAAGCAGACTTTAAGAAAATACCACCGTTGTTGTTGGGTCTTGATGCAGAGAAAGCATTTGACAGAGTAAGCTGAAACTTTATGAGCAGAGAAATGGAAGCATTTGCATTCCCTGATAAATTATAAAGTTGATTAGGAGGATATATTAGGGACTGGATGTGAAAATGAAAGTGGGTGCGGTCCTGTCTAATAATCTCTGCTTGAGCAGATAAACCTAGCAGGAGTGTCCTATCTTCCCTTTGTTATTTGCATTATATTTTGAACCACTGTCAAAAAAATAAGGGATTTAAGAATTCAAGGATATATTGGGTATGATAATCAAGAAAAGCTGTCTCAGTTTGCAGATGACATTATTTTTTACCTGACAAAAAAACAGAAAGTGACATTACAGTGTTGTGGAACATACTGAGACAGTTTCACATCTTTTCAGGATATAAAAGTAATGAAGCTAAAGATAATACAATAGCGGTAAATTATGTACCCACATACAAATTGGTTCACAATATCCATACTGATTGAGTCATAATAAAATGAAGTATTTAGTAGTAAGGATTAAAAATGATTCCAGTGTAGTAGCTAAGGATATGTGGGAAGAGACTAAACAAAAGATAATACAAAAACTGAGAAAATGGAAGCTCTGTTATATGGATATCGATAGTAAAATACAAGCAGTTAAAATGTTTTTTTGTTCCTCTAGTCTTATACACAGGTCAGGCAGATTATTTATCAACCAGATGAGAAGTTGTGGATAGGAATTAATAAAGACCTGAAGGATTTTATCTGGGAGGGTAAGGCAGCAAGAGTCAAGTAGAATAAGCTTATTCTTCCAATAGAACAGGGCGGATTGGGATTGCCCAATTTGAAGGGCTATTTCAGAGCAACACACTTAAGGGTCCTATACATAGCACAAGCAGAAAACTATAATTCAGAGTGGAAAGAGATGATGATGAAACAGGGAGGAAGCTCAAGAAACAAGGAGAGACTGGGATTTTGGATGCAGACCTTTAAGGAGACTAACAATAATCATATAGAATATTATATTCATAAAATAGCAGAGAGTCTAATAACTAAGCCAGCATGGGAATGGAGAAAGGAGATTCAAACAATAGGGATTACAGCAATTAAGGATATAGGCAAAAGGGGGCTGGAATTTATTGGAGAAAGCTGGCAAAGGAACACCAAGGTATTGGGAGCAAATAACTAGAGAGGGAAAGGTAATAGAATGGGAAGACAGCAAGAACATATTTGGACTGCAGGTTAGAGATCGCCTTCCCTATCAAGGATTGATAGAGTATAGGCAAAGAGAAATAAATAGCGGGGCCTTAAACAAAAGACCAGCACTGGTAGAGTTTTAAGAATCTAGAAAATAAGTTGCTATTAGGAAAGGAATAATTAATAGAGCATATAAAATATTGCATGATAACTTTAAGAATTAATCAGAGCGGGTTAGAAAGGATTGGGAAGAGAGACTGGATAAGCAATTCACAAAGAAACAATGATGAGATATATGCAACAAAGTCTAGAAGATTTAGGATCTTTGCTTGGAAGTGTTTGACTAGGTATTGTTATACCCCAAGTAGACTCCAAAGAATTTTTCCTCAAGTAGACAGCAAATTTTGGAAATGTGATGGGGAAGAAAGAGGTAACTGGAAACATGTTTTATAGGAGTGTAATGATTTGGCAGACTTAAGATTCCCTGCAGACTGCTCTGTTGGAGATGCTGGGTGAGCAAATTGGTGTAACTAAGGAAATTATTTTGTTGCGCTATGGTAAAGAACCAGAATTGCCTAGGCATAGTAAGGCCTTGCTCAGTCTAATTATGATGGCTGCCAAAAAAGTAATTACTAGAAAATGGAAATCAAAATCTAAACCAACTTTACTAGAAGAAGCAAAGATAGTAACAGAGATAAAACAACTTTAACTGGGATCTTTAGAAAAGGGTAGGAGCAAATTACATTATAAAAAATGGGAATTGTGGGATCAATACATGCAGAGAAGGAGTGAGGTTTAAAAGAAGGCAAGATTTGAATGAGTTAGGTAATGGTTGACTGACAATGACTGGATATATTATAAGTGATGTATGATGTTTTCAGCTACAGGTATGTCAGTGTGGTTTGTAATGTATAATGCTTGCAACTGAGATTCTGTTAGTATGGTTTATTTTCATTTATATAAATGTAAGATTGCCTATGTCATACATGATAATTTAATAAAGATGTTTCTTGTTTAAAAAAAAAAGTTATACCACAGAATTTCAAGAGAAACTACAAATATAGTCTATTCCTCAAGCATCACCACATCAGATTGACCCGACTGTACAGGAAGGGTCTGAAACACCAATTATACAAGGGTCAAACACAGCCTTTCACTTCAGGCAGGGACTACAAGTGTCCTAATACACAGAGTGTGAAGCATACATTCATACCTTTATAGATTCAAAGTCTACATACTAACTAGCCAGTCTTAACATCTAAATGCTAGTTTATTTTTAATGTATCCAAAGCACACCTTTTCATATTTCAGCTCTGCAACCTCAACAAAGGGTACAAATGTCAGCAGTGCCACTGGCTGGACATCTCCACTGTTGAAACATTCCAGGAATTTGGTCTGTTACTGTTGTACTGCAGCAGTGCTGCTAAGCTAGTGAGGAAGGGTAAATCAGAGCAGTTCTCAGTCAAAACTAAGAGAATGAAGATGTGAGACCACTGCTGTACAGTTAAGGCACCAGAAGAAACAGTACTGCTCCAAGATGTATCAAATATTTTGATGCAGGATTTTGCACATCTCAGAAAAAAAACAAACTAATTAAAACAACACACTGGTGGAATCCAAAATTAAAAGCTCTACAACAAAAGAAAAAATGTTATAGCAAAAAGTAGGAAGTGTAACACCAAAAAAGATAACTCTCTCATAAAATTGAATAGACAACTAAGAGGACTACGTACATCCAACAAAGTAAATTTTGAGGTAAAGAAGCATCCTAGGCCAAGGACGAACATAAGGCCTTCTTTAGCTATATCTGAAACCTCAAAGGCAGCACACAACAGTGTGTCTAACCATTGGTAAATGAAACAACATTTACAGAAAATGTTTTAGCTGATAATATCAGCTCTAACTATACCCCTCGCTCCCACCCCCATCCGCCCACCCAAAAATGCTATTGAACACAATCCCTGCAACTATCAACAGGGAACAGGTCTTAGGTGTGCTCTCTAAGGCCAAGAATACAGCTTTGATGGGCCCCAATAATATCTCATGATGCCTCCCTAAATAGCCTGAAATATGACTTATCAGGGCCAGAAGTGGCACATGCAACAATGTAATGTCTGCAAAGCTTCCTCATATAAAGAATGCAGGGCGTAAACGCAATGTCCTACGTAGATTGCCTCAAAGCCCTTCCTCTATATTTTGTTGTACCTGGTCAGGTACATACCGAAGGGGGCATTATCATCAATGATCGGTCAGATGAGGGCTGAATACAGTGGCACAATGACTTCCCTGGACCTAGAAGCTATGCCCTTTCATATAAGTTGAGTGACATAGAATGATTTTCTTACTGGCTTAGACACATGTTGGTCGAAAATCAGGTTACTACCTAAAGAGTCTCCAAATCACTGATTACTGTTTCTACTTTTTTGGGTTTTTTTATCGATGAGGTGTTTTTTCTGGGTGGCCAGCTTCCCAAAATGTGCTATTATATATTTCTTTCACCGAGTTTTAAGCCATGGCTTTGGCACCAGTTATTTGTCTGTGTTAGATCTTCCTGTAAGATGTTAGTATCTTGTGGAGTTTGTATGATTGCACCTAGTTTACAATCATCTACAAACTTGGTGAACCAGAGGCCCTTGACATTAAGCTTGACATGGACCCAGAACAGAGTCCTGGGGAACCCCACCCATTACAGGCCTCTTTGACGAGGTGGTATCTCCATTCCTAACTTCCTGGGTCCTGTCTGTGAGCCAGCTGGTGCCATACTGAAAATTACAAGACCAACATTAGTACAAAATCCAGCTGAAAAAAGAGAACATAATGTGAGTAAACCTAGATTTTATCATTTATTTTTACAGCAACCTCTCCTTGAAGGTCTTCTGTTAAAGTATGTACCTTTCATAAATGTATTTTACTAGCTATTCTGAATTTGTCCAAGCCTCTTCTCAATGACAAAAAGTTGAGTTAGTTTTCTGTAGAAGGCTGTAAAGTAAAATTTTTGTACTTATATTTTTCTTTGTGTTTGTCTTAGTGGGAGAACCAATCCACCATGAAGCCTGGGAGTGGTACTATGGCGTAGTAGGAGATGGCAAGTGTACTGTATTAGATACTTGGTGGCAAACAGGTATGTACTTCTGTAACATAATTATACAAACGTATGTATAGAAAGTAAGACCTTTCTACTCTGTTAGTGCAGTAAACAGAGACTGATACATTTAGGGTGATATTGCATTAAAGTGGTACCAGTAGGTCTCAGGTTTACTGATGCTAGTTTTGTGTCTGCACAAAGGTGCATTTGACAAATAAGCAGAGTCTTCGGAGGACAGTGACAGTAAAATTATTTGATCACATTCACTTGTTCTTTAGTGTCACTCAAATACTTTAACATGATCTGTTACCGCTCATGGTATCGTTTTAGATTTAGAGAATAGATTGCAATACTAGTCTTAAAATAACTTTCATCATCAGACAGTTGCATTGTTTCCTTGTTTTTGATGTCCAGATCTGGAATTAAAATGCAGTGATCACTGCACTTCATCAGCGGTCTGCTGCCCATTTATATCGCTACCTGAGTGTTATACATCTAGGGGAAGCAATTTCTGTAGACACATAAGTAAACTGAAGACACTTATTTTGTGTGGTCAGTGAGGTAAAAATGCAAGAACTCTCACAAAGTATACACTAAGTTATTTAGGACTCGAGACTGAAGCAAACAACATGGAACAGACTTATTTCCTGTATTTCCACTCTAGTTTTATTATATATTCATAGGTAGCCTGTTGATCTGTCAGGATCTTACAAAGCCTAGTCTTTCATTCCCATGGTAGTTTTAAGCCCTTATATTTTACATGCAAATAACCCAGAGATGGGTCAAATAAGAATATGTTGGGGCATTTACATGTTTCCCGTTTCCATGTGGGACAGGAGTGCTAAACCTGCTTACTATGCATTACTTTTTTATTTTTTATATTACTATTACTTGCATGCATGCAGACAAAAACTGTATTACACTTTTAATGCATTTAGTACTGATGCCATGGCATTCACTGATGTCTCTGTATTATCAGAGTTGGCAGGATTTGCCACCCAGTGCGTCAGAATGCATTTTTGTAGCATAATGCATTGTATAATATAGCATAAAAACTCATCTGTTCACAAGTCTATCTGTATTTATAATGTCAGATAAAAACATTTCCAGCTGTACATTATAGAAATCCGATGATCAGTACCACATGCAACAATCTCTTGATAACTTAGCTTTTTAGAGAATGCGTGTAAATAAGACCAACTCATTTTTGTTCATGTTGCAGAAATGCATTGCACTGCTGCTTCTGTCTTTCTCTCTCTCTCTCCATAGCATTGTTGGTAATGCCATTGGAGACTTTAAAAGTTTCATGATACTGTCACTACCACTAGTAACATTAGTTTCAGAACATTATTAGGGCCAAATGAGTTTAAGAAAGAAATGCTGGCAAGAACTTTGGAAGGATCACATATAAGGAAAGAACATGTGATGTGTTATTTTGACTAGAAATACCTACACAACAGGAAGTTCAAAGTTCTGTATGCTGTGCTTACCACAATAATAATCTAAAAGCAGCAGTTATTCTCTTCATTTCTAATTAGACCATGGAACAAGACCGAGATAGATGTGCTTCAGTATGAAGAGAGTATATATGTGACCTGTGTCAGCTGCTATCTGAAACTTCCAGATGTTGTGAAGTTAATTGATGCTGTAAGTACAACTGCCATCAGTTTACCTAAGACAAACTTCTTAAGACACGGTATTTTAGATGTGGATGCATCAGATAACAACACATATGCCAACATGGAGTTCAAGTGTTGTTTTGTAATAGTTTGAGTTTCAACATGTTGTCCGTTAGTCAAGCTAAGAAAGCAATAGATACTATAAAGTATTTAGTGAAGATGTATTAGTGTTGACAGTGACTGTTAGATTCATACATAGCATTATTGAAATGTAGGCATACTCCAGTGCAAGATGCCAATCCCAGCTATGCACAGTCTGTTTTTTAACACTTTATTAACAGCTCATTAAGTTAAAGAACATGAAACAACAAAACAAAATATACCACTCTTGTAGCCAATAATCCTACGACCAAAATGTTGAATCCAAAGTTTATTGTGTGAGAACACACAGTATAAAAGTCACAAAGGCAGAGTAAAAAAACACTCGAAGTAAAAAATAGTCAAGTGCTTTCGTCATAAGACTTCATCAGAACAATGGAAAATGTAGTTCACCACTTATATATACTTGCACTGATTCCCATTAATAGCAGTAAAAAAGTTCTTAAAGTGAGAATACCTGTTTAACATAAAACTTGTAACTATCATACTAGCAATTCAACTTTCTAATACTAGCAAATCCAGTTTAGTAAACAGAACATTTATCGCAAAAAGTTATATTATAAACCAACAAAATGTTTAAAAGAATATTTTTTTAAAAAAAATATTCAAAACCTTAACCAGAAAAAATTAAAGTTTGGATGCCCTGTACTTTAATTCAGGTCTTATACTAATATGATCATTAATTCCTGGGGCTGCAGTGGCATTCAGTCTAAACTGCCATCTCGTTTCGTCTCTAAGCAGTTTATTAGTCCAGTCACCCCCCCTAATGTCTTTGCTGACTACCTCTAAAATACCAAAAAGAAAAGAGTGATCGGGATTCATTTTAACAAGTTTAAATAATGCATTGTTTTCATCTTTCTTTGTAATACTGTATAAGTGCTCTTAAATTCTCCTGTTCAACTTCCTTTCGGTCTTCCCTACGTAGAAATAACCACAAACTTGACATATAGCAAGGTACACCAAACCAGTTGTTAAGCATGTACCTGCCCCAAATTTAACTTCAGTATTGTGGGGTCCCAAATGGACCATAGGGGTAACTACTCTATATTTACAGTAGTCACAGGCCCCACATTTTGTTGTCCCTTTTGTATTTCCTTTTTTAACTGGAACATGTTTTCAAATAAACTTTTTAGGTTTCTATTAATCCTGTATGTAAAAGTAGGTTCCCTCCCTATAACAGTCAAAAGTTCCTGGTTCCCTTTAAACATGGCCCAGTTATTTTTAATAATATTCATAACTCCAAATGAAGTTTCCCCATGCGTTAACACCATGGAGTGTGAAAAGTCCCTACCGTACCCTTGGACTTGGTCAACAATGACCTCAGTCACACCAAGTAATGGTTTGAATCTTAAACCCCATTCACTAATAACTTGATCACTGATACTGTTTACAAATTCCAATGGGTATCCCCTAGCTCTAAACATATTAATCAAACATTCAATTTCAGATTTTGCCAGGCCGAGGTTGGAGCACATTCTAACGGCTCGGACCCTTTACAATATTTCTTTTCACAAAAAGAGGGTGACTACTTGTGAATTCTAAATAATCATTTGAAAACATCAGTTTTATATACACGCAAGATTGAAAACAGTTAGAACTAACATCTTCACTCAATTTGACTTCCAAATAGTTGATGTGAGAATTCCCACTGTTACCAGTAAATTTGAAGTATTCACAAATCCCATTCAGGAAATTTAAGAATTTTATATGTATCTCAAATCCCTTCCATAAAATAAAAAGGTCATCCAAAAACCTAAGGTATGTTAACCAAGATTCTTTGTAGGGGGTGTTCAAAACATAAGTTGTTTCCCAACGGTACATAAGATTGGCAAAAAGTGGTGCACAGCTGCTACCCATCGCCACCTTTGAACTGTCGGAAAAACTCCCCACCAAAATTAAAAAAGTTATTTTTTAAAACCACCTCCTTGAGTTCCATAATGAAATTAACCATGGTGTTACTCAGGTTGTTTTTTTCAACCAAAACTTCGTGAAAAATTCAAGTCCCTTGTCGTATGGAATTGATGTGAATAGGTCGACCACATCAATAGTAGAAAAGCTAACTTCCTTGTTGTAATATTCTTTCTTAATCCTCCTCAAAAAGTCCCAATAATCAATTAGTATGTAATCAATAGGGACTAAGGCTTTTCTAACTGTTCAGTCGACAAACACCCCCAAGGGGTATGTTATACTATTCTGACAAGAGATAATTAGCTGGTATGGGGGTTCCAAGATATCCTTATGGGTCTTCAGAATCCCAAAGGCTATGGGAATAGTAGGGTGGTCAATGTTCAAGAAATTAAAGATTTCTTCATTGATCGCTCCTTGAAACAGGGAATCCTCTAATAACAATTTGATTTTTCTGTATGAGATATTAATTTAATTTCTAGAAACACACTCATACTTGGTTTCATCTTGTAACATAGAAAAAATCCTATTATTGTAGCCTTCAGTATTAACTATGACCATGCCCCCCACCTCTGTCCGGCTTCATGAACCTTAAATTATAGTCACTTCTTATCCCAGCCATTAATTGTTTCTCAGTCTTGGTTATGTTGAATGATTTTAATTTATGTTTTTGTAGGGTCTGAAAAATCTCATGTGAACAAACCTTTTCAAATGTACTAAGGAGGGGATGTAGTGGTGGGTTATAACAACTTCTCTTCCTAATGTTTAGTTTCCCCCTTTGACCGTCCCCAGGGTGGTCTTTGTACAAAAACTTTAAGCTCATCTTTCTTACAAAATTTTTTAATTCTGTTGGAGTATTACTTACATTCTCCTTAGTAGAGGGAACAAATTTTATACCCTTCATCAAGAAATGGAAAAGATCTTTATTTATCTCAATTCCTGCTTAACTGAAGATGTTAAACCCCTTATATATATGTAACAGTCCATCATGTTTAACTGTAATTTCCTCGTTGGTCCCAAGCCTTAAATCACTAGGGTTACCCAAGACTAGTGGTAACTGTTCTTCCTCCAAGTGGGTTGGTTCCTGAAGCTGTTCCTCATTCCCCCTCCCGTTGGTCCTAAAAAAGCATTGTTGTCACCCCTGTAATTGTTTTTATTTTGTAATCTTTCCGACCTCCTCGGGGGGGGGGTACTCTGATTCACAAGTATTTTCACTGACACCTTGTCTAGCACCAGGTACTGACCTGTTGTTAACACCCTCCTTGTTCTGGTGACTTTTCCTAGCTTCTTCCCCTTCGGTGTACGCTTTTGGGAGTGGGTATGCTAAATTATTTTTATACTCATACTTGTCCCTCAACAATTTCTTTTTCTTTCTTTCAATGTTTGCCCCTACATCATTTTCAACCTTGTCAAAAATGCTGTTATATCTGTGGGTATATTTAACAAAACTAGCATCATTCAAAATACAGTTATTATGAACATCAATCTCTTTCAATAGTTTGTCGATCCTTTTATTGTTGATTTTTAAAATAAAGTCCATTAACTCAATTCCGTGCCTATCGAACATCTGTAAAAGTTCATCACACTCTGGTTGCCCTTTTTTATTCCATTAGGGAACCTAAAAACACGCATTCCCTTCGGTACCCGATTCTTTGCAATACACTCTTTTAAATAGGCGTTGTCACATTGTAAACCCTGTACTTTGTGTAATTTATGTTCTAGTGTGACTAACCTTGAGTCTGTACTGTCCAGTTCAACAGCCGAGTCATTCCTGAAGAAAGTGTGGTCGTTCTTTACCCAATCCTTGAATCGGTCATGTGTATGTGTGAGTCCTTGGCTCACTACCCTGGTTGTAGCCAAATTAACATTTGCCAACGTTTCTGTCAGGTTTTCAGAACACCGAGAGCCTTGGTTAGCTTTACAGCTAACCGGAAGTAAAACCTCCCTCATATCTCTTTGAAAGCACGCATTCGCTCCTTCAGAACACGGAAGTGAGGGGTTCTGGAGCTTAAGAACTGCTACTTGAAGTTCTGATACTTTGTCAGGTTTAGAATTAATTGCAGCATACTGTCACCAGTGTCTTCCCCTTGCTGCCCACAGGGAAAAGGTAGAGAGTCTAATTCGTCTTAGAATACCGGAGACAATCCGTTCCCTTCCATATTGAAGATGCAGAGGTCTAGGAGGCTACAACACACCCAAATAGTAACTCAAAAAATAAAGAATGGTGTTGGAGTGGTAAACGCCACCAATAAAAGAAAATATACTACTCTTGTAGCCAATAATCCTATGACAAAAATGTTGAATCCAACGTTTATTGTGTGAGAACACACAGTACAAAAGTCACAAAGGCACTGTAAAAAAACACTTGAGGTAAAAAATGGTCAAGCGCTTTCGTCATAACACTTCATCAGAACAATGGAAAATGTAGTTCACCACTTATATATACTTGCACTGATTCCCATTAATAGCAGTAAAAAAGTTCTTAAAGTGAAACAACAATATGAACAATAACCAAAAAAACAAAATAAGTTAACAAAATCCATTGGTGACAGGTGATTAACGGGAACCTTCTAAATCAAGTATAGGAAAAAAAACATACAACTGGAAATATAATTTTATACACTATGTATAACAGAAAAAAGTAAAGAATAACTAACAGATAATGAGGGTTCATATTGAATTGTCGACAGCTTAGGTTGTTGAATGCTTAATCATCGAGGCCTAAGCGTCAAAAGCTTACAATAGCGAATGGCCACATCATCAAATTCTTTCCTTGGGAAATAATTTGCGTGGGGATTTGCCCTTTCCCCAGTGCAGAGCAATCTCAGAGTAGGTATATTTAGTTGGGGGGGTGGGGGTGTGTGTTTGTTTATTTTGTTTACAGACGGACACCTGAACTCCCAGAGTTTCTTTATATCCTTCAAAAGCAGGCCTGGAAGACCAAATCAGTGTTGCTAAATCCAGTATTTGAAACCATGAGTAAACAGATGCTTTTATCCTCTTTTTAGATGAGGAAACATGATAGAATAGCTACTACAGGCCTTAATGTTGTCTGTGTGCTGCAGACCGGTGGGGGTGGGGGGGGGGCTTAGAACATATAGTGGAAAGGGAAAGGGGACCCACAGAACTATATAAGACAAAGTGAGAGGCAATTCACCATGCATCTCAATTGCAGAAATTGCCAAAATGAAATACTGGGCAAATCCCAAGTTGTTTGGAGACCTTCAAAGGAATGTAAAGTTCACTACCAATTAACATATGTAGTCAGATCTGAAAGGCATTGCATTCCTTTGTTGCTTTGTGCCGAGTCAACTATAGGAGAATTTTTGAGAAAAAAAGTGGGGATTACCCCAGTTAGGTATTGCAGACCTCCAAATATCTCACCAAGACAAAGTTTTAGATGGAGATTTAAGGACTAAATGAGTTTGTTTAATGGAATGAGATGCTACTCAGATGTTTGAGAAGAGATTTTGCATACTGACTTAAAAGCAAAGATGTACTAGAGTGCAAAATATTCCCTTCAGTCGGCCCACTTGGAGCGAGCATCATGCTCTAAAGAAAAAGGTAAGATAACATAAATGCCTCAGAATACAGACCCACGTCAGTAATTCCCAGATCTGATAGATGGAAAGGTGTGCTCCTAATGTCCTGATTGACTGTTTTCCTCTTCCCATCCTATGTAAAGGAATCCAGTAAATTTCTAATTTTTTGTAAATGTTGGTGGACCTTGGGGTGAGATATGCCTGAAGACATAAAAAAGTAGTGGAGAAATAAATGTTTCAGTAGCAGCTATGCTGCCCAACAATGGTATATGCAAATAGCACCGTGAATGTACCCCTAGAAAGGCTTTGTCCCAAATATCTTTAAGGTTTACTTGAAGAACTGTATTTATATCAGGATGCAGTCTGATAAAAGGCTATCATGGGAAGGGCATAATCCAGTTATAGTGGGAAATAATTCCAGCTGATTTGAGGGAATAGGCCAATGAATGAACAGGAAAAAGCTTAGATTTAAATACATTCTCTTTGAGCCATAAACATCACCAAACATATGCAACAGTTCAGAAAATACAAGGGATATCCACAAGAAGATTGCTGGTGAGAACTATGCAGTTATCAGCAAACAGCAGAAGAATTGTCTCGATTCCATTGAGAGACCAACTCTTGAGTTTGGAATGTTTATTTAACAGAATGTTTAGGGGCTTGATGGCTAATAAGAAAAGAGTTAAGGAGAGAGGGCAGCCTTGAAGGGTGCCTTTGTAGAGAAAGAAGGGGTCAGAAAGAAAGCCACTGGTGAGTATTCCAGCTTTAGGGGAATAATAGAGTGCCTTAACTGACTTAATGAATTCATGTGGGAACCTCATGTGGCTTGTATTACTACTCAGATGATAGTCCTGTTTGGGAGAGTCAAAAGCCTTTTCAGAATCAATAAACAAGTACCAAGAATGGTTCAGGGACTTTTCAAGATCTTGAAAGTACAACAAAAGGGTCCATAGATGGCCTTCACTACTTCTTTTTTTAATAAAGCCAGCCTACATATCTAAAATAAGCTAAGGCAACAGAGTCTCAAATCTTATGGTAGGATCATAGCATAGAGCTCGATATCCACATTAAGGAGCCAGGTGTAAGAAGTACTGTAATAGTAGAGATGGAAGATGACTTATTAATAGACTGGGAGTACTGAAATCATACAAACGAGATTAGTTAGTCTTGGGACAAGGAGATCTTTATGGACAATATAAAGCTCTGTGTTAAGCCCATCAGACCGTTGGGCTTTACTTCTGCCTACCTCTGAGATAACTCTACAAGCTAGCTATACGGTGTCTATTGGACAAATTGTGGAAGCAGTATAGACAGTAAAGTATTTAATGAAGAAGTAATAACTGATAGTGAACTTTGACTGTTAAGATTCTCACTTACTGTAATTAAATGTAAGAATATTCCAATATGTGGCATTGATGTGTCACTTTCTCTGTACCTACGGTCATAAACCAAAAACAAAGATTTCTACATCTACATTACGTTAACTCCTGAAAAACCACAATTACATTCAGGTGAGACAGAAAGGATTCTGCCATAATAAGCATCCTAGACTTCATTCTGAACCCATAGAAGAAGAACATTTGAGAAATTAGTAGAGTTCAATTAAGAAAACCATCGGCAGTTGGTTTAAAGAAAATTAATTTTGAAACTGCATATGTCAAGGGGCACAGAAAAAGAGAAGAAATCTGTTTAATATAAATATGCATCAGAGAAAGCGCTGAAGTACTTAAAGAAGTGTCCAAAGATATATCCAAAGAGGGACCCCAAGAGATATTTGCTGAGGCTGTTGCAAAAAGAGAACATCTGTTTGAACTTACAAGAGTCAACTAAGGATGACATCCTGAATACAGCATCATTAGCTACTTAAACCACAAATTTTCTGTTGTTCTCAAAATTTGGAAAAATATTTTCAAATCCAGCTGGATATACTGAGAGTTAATGAAATGAAGTGCAATTATATATCTCTCCACACAGCAAATTATTTGGGGCAAGATTCACAAAGATAGTCACTATCACTTAGAGGTGGTAAGCAGTACAAACCAACAGCCAAAATCCTATGCAGTTCACAAAACTTCCTGTACCACTGAGAATACATGCATACACTACTGCATACCTGGAATACCTCAGCTATGGAGTAGGCATGCAAATGAAGACCTGCATCTTCCAAATTGTGGAGTAGTGTGTGTAGGTATTTTAGGTGTTTCTGTGTTACAGATGTGGACCTACCTTATCTGCTGTAGTACCCAGTGTCCCTATAAATGTGGTATGCTACTCAGCATAACTTAGCTGAACAATAACATCAGCTACAAATGAAGGGAAATGGCATGCATGATCCTGAAGTTTTATTAAAGTGCTGCAAATACACAGCCCATAGCAGTTCAGTCTGCACAAAAGCACAGTGTTACAACTTCATACTCTCTCCTCCAGCACAGTGAAGACATTGACTTCCCGCCAACAGGAGTGAAACTAGCAATGGATCCCTCCATTTAGATAATATGCAAAATAACCCTGCGCTGCAGGTGTGGCCGCAGAGGCTGAGATGTTTATGAATCAACCCCAGGGTTGAAAAAGTATGCCTGACCAGTGTATAAAACTAAAGGGGCTAAAAACATTTCCACGGCCTGTATATTGCTATCCATATCCATAAAACAGAGCTTCCAGTTCCTCAGTTTTATATTATTGTTTATTTAGTCTCTTTCCACATATCCTTAGCTGCCATAACATCATCATCATCATCTTTCGGCTTTTCCCATTAGGGGTCGTCACAGCGGATCATCTCTTTTCATTTCTTCCTATCCTCTGCATCTTGCTCTGTCACACCAACCACCTGCATGTCCTCTCTCACCACGTCCATAAACCTTATCTTAGGCCTTCCTCTTTTCCTCTTACCTGGCAGCTCCATCCTTAGCATCTTTTTCCCAATATACCCATCATCCCTCCTCAGCACATGTCCAAACCAACGCAATCTTATCTCTCTTGCTTTGTCTCCAAACTATCTAACATGACCTGACCCTCTAATAAACTGATTCCTAATCCTATCCATCCTAGTCACACCGAGTGCAAATCTTAACATCTTTAACTCTGCCACATCCAGCTCTGACTCCTGCCTTTTTGTCAATGCCACTGTCTCCAACCCATATAACATAGCTGGTCTCACTACTGTCTTGTAGACCTTCCCTTTCACTCTTACTGGTACCCGTCTGTCACAAATCACTCCTGACACTCTTCTCCACCCATTCCACCCTGCCTGTACTCTCTTCCTCACCTCTCTTCCACATTCACCATTACTCTGAACTGTTGATCCCAAGTACTTAAACTCATCCACCTTTACGAACTCTACTCCCTGCATCCTCACCATTCCTCTACCCTCCCTCTCATTTACACACATATATTCTGTCTGAGCCCTGCTGACCTTCATTCCTCTGCTCTCTAGAGCATATCTCCACCTCCCCAGAGTCTCCTCAACCTGATTCCTACTCTCACTACAGATCACAATGTCATCTGCAAACATCATAGTCCACGGGGCCTCCTGTCTGATCTCATCTGTCAAGCTGTCCATCACCACTGCAAATAAGAAAGGACTCAGAGCTGATCCTTGATGTAATCCCACCTCCACCTTAAACGTTTCTGCCACTCCCACTGCAAATAAGCAAGGACTCAGAGCTGATCCTTGATGTAATCCCACCTCCACCTTAAACGGATCTGTCACTCCCACTGCAGTCCTCATCACTGTCACACTACCCTCGTACATATCCTGTACCATTCTTACATACTTCTCTGCCACTCCCGACTTCCTCATACAATACAACAACTCTTCTCTAGGCACCCTGTCATATGCTTTCTCCAAGTCTACAAAGACACAATGCAACTCCTTCTGACCTTCTCTATATTTCTCAAATAACACTCTCAGAGCAAGCCGCGTCTGTAGTGCTCTTTCCTGGCATGAAACCGTACTGCTGATCACTAATCATCACCTCCCTTCTTAACCTAGCTTCTACTACTCTCTCCCATAACTTCAAGCTGTGACTGATCAATTTTATCCCTCTGTAGTTTTTTTTACTCTTTATTTAGTGTGTGTGTGTATGTGTGTGTGTGTGTGTGTGTGTGTGTGTGTGTGTGTGTCTGTGTGTGTGTGTGTGTGTGTGTGTGTGTGTGTGTGTGTGTGTGTGTGTGTGTGTGTGTGTGTGTGTGTGTGTGTTTTTAGGCTTGCTTTCTCCAGTTTGACCTTGGCGTGTTCTGTTGACTGTGAGTTAGCGTGTTCCCTAGGCTTTGGTGCTATGGCAGATAAGGCAATAAGTTTCAAGAGGTGCTCCTCATGCGGTTGGAAGATACCTGTCTTGGAGGTTGAATGCTGCATTCAACCCCAGGGCCTTGGTTGAGAACCGAAACAAACTTTTGTTAAAAGGTTTGGCTCAGGAGGGTCCTTAGGGTCAGTCCCCTGCCAAGTCTAGACCCTCCAAACACAAAAGGAAGGCCCCCTGTCTTCAGGGTCTTTTTCTGTTAAAAAAGTGAGACTGCTGGATGTTAATGTGTTGGAGTCGACCTGAGTTTCTTCTTGCTCAGATCCAGTTCTCTTGGATCCTAAAACGTGGGATCACAGATCCGGGACTTCCGTTCCTAAGCCTTCAGATCTGAGGTCTCGCCTTTGGATCCGGCAGTTTCCAGATCAGTCACAGATCTGGCTCCCTCGGATCTGGGACATGGGGGAACCAGGCCTTCGGCTCTTACCTTTTCTTCGGATTCGGAGAGGTCGGATCCAGGATCAGTGTCGGATCCTGCTATTGTTATTAAGGACTTCGGCTTGGGGCAGTCTCCTACTGTATCCAAGCATAGAAGACGCTCTTTGGAGGGCAGGCCAGCGGGATCCAGCCACTAATCCCCAGCTAGGTCCTCCACCTCCCTCAGGATATGGACAGGATGATGAGGTCCTTTCTTAAAAGAAGCTGGGGCTTCTTCTGCCCCTTATCCATCCAGGTAGGGGGCCATCACCCCCCCCTTGGTTTCTCCTTGTCTGACCAGAGTGATTTCAGACTTCCTGGCCATGGATTGTACAGAGAAGGGAATGGGGCTTTCTGGGGGCCCTTCTGTCCCCACCCTGTCAGAGTCCCTGACTCTTTCTGCTCAGCCTTCCCCTGTGCAGGTGGAGTCCCAGACCCGAGCGGTCACCCTGGAGTCCTTGGGCGGGGGTTCCAGTCCTGGTTTTTCAGATCTGACCCTTCCCCTTGGCACTTTGGCCCTCGATAGCTCAGGGCCAGTATTATCTGGTGGGTCGGAGGTTCTGCCCTGCTCTGGTCCATCCCCCCAGGTGGGCCTTCCCGCCGGGAATGTGGACAGAGCATCATCCAGTCCCTCGGCTTTCCAGGTCACAGAGTGGACTTTTTCCCCTCCCAGAGGGTTTCCTCCCCAGCCTTCCAGGGGCCTTCCCAGCCCAGTACTTTGAACCTCCCATCCTGTCCCAGTTCAGTCCTCTCGAATTAGCCTTCAGGTGTGAGCCATCCCTCTCAGGTTCTCCCTCTCTTCCGAGTCCTTCCCTGACCCCCCCCCTCCCCGAGGAGGTTCCTTGGAAGAGATCGTGTAAGAGGAGAAAGGTAGACTCCCCTGCCGAGTCACTCACTCACTGAGGATACAGACCTTGATGAAGGGGACAGGTCCCCCAAGTCTCCATGTGAGGATGTCTTCTTTGGGAACATCCTGGAAATCCTTAAGCTTAAAAGCAGTTGCTCTCCCCTCCCACTGTCCTCGGAGGAGTCCGTTTTGCTGAAGGCTTTCAGGATGGGACCATCTACCTCTTGGGTGTCCCCTCCATCAGATGAGCTTGTTAATCTCATTGCTACTAGGGCATGGAAGGAACCAGATACTGTGGAACATGTCCACAAGTGAGCTGACAAGTTCCTTAGCCCCCCTCTCGACAAGGAATTTTGGTCCAAAGGTGTGCCAATCGATGCTATAGTGGTAGCCGCTGCCACAAAGAAGGAACTGGATGAACAGAATATGTTCGTCCATCCACCTAACTATGAGTTCTGGGCGATTGACATGCATGGAAAGAAGTCTTTTGCCTCAGCCACCTTTGGGCTGCGGGCACTTAATTATCTGGCACAATTCACCCGACTTGAAAGGGACCTGTTCACGGAACTTGCCATGTCCCTTTCTGAGGTACTCCCGGCTGGGGAACTAAGTAAAGTGTTCCCAAACTGTCCACACTTTCTTCCCTGGCTAATTCATCAATGAGGCTGATTGCCAATGCTATGGATGGAGCCTCCCATGCAGCTGGCGCAGGCATTGTTATTCAACACCATGCCTGGCTTTACCTTTGCAGATTTGCAGTCTTTCAAGGCATTGTTTACCAACTCCCCTTTTGACGGTTCTACCTTGTTTGGCCCTTCGGTCAAAGAAACCCTTACCAACAGCAAGCAGGAGGGCAAGATGTTGTCGGCTCTAGGAATCAGATTCTCCACCCCTTGGCACTCCTTTTCCAAGATGTAGCGAGGGGCCAGGAAGATGTGGTTTCACAAGTCGCAGTCTGCCTTCTAGGATGCTCAAGATGAACCTTCCTCCAGAGGTCAGGGGAGTGGGTTCAATGGCATACACCGCCCCAGGGGCAGAGGAAGTCTGCAGAATCAGGGCTTCAGAGAGTCTTTCTCTGAGAAGCCCCAGTAGCACTCCTGAAGTGTTGCCCGACTGTCTTGCCCTGAAGGCAGTCAGGGGTCATTTGTCCTTGCACCCTTTACCCTGGGCAAATATCACAAAAGATCATTGGATGCTGAATATCATTTCCAGGAGTTATTCTATTTGCTTTTCACAGCCTCCTCCAGTCACGAGATTCCTCCTCGACACACCACCCCATCAGAGAGAGCTTGCTCAGGAAGAAGTTCTCAGGCTTCTTCGGAAGAGAGCCATCCAAGAAGTTCCCCCAGGACAATGAGAGTCCAGAACTTACTCCTGCTTCTTTTTGGTGCCAAAGAAGACAGGGGACATGCGTTCCATCCTGGACCTCAGCAAACTCAACTTCTCAGTCAAGAAGTCAAAGTTCCAGCTGGTCACTGTTCAGTCCATTGTGCCCTTGTTGCCCAAGTATGATTGGATGTGCTCTGTGGATCTCCAGGATGCGTACTGTCACATCAAAATAGACAGGTGCTCCAGGTGATATCTCTGCTTTTGAGTAAGAGCCAGTCATTATCAGTTCCGAATCCTGCCCTTTGGTCTAACCACAGCCCCCAGGTGTTCACCAAGTGTATGACAGTGGTCGCAGCTCACCTGAGACTGCGAGGATTCCAGGTGTTTCCCTATTGTGACAATTCACTTCTCATGGCCTCCACGAAGCGTCGTCTGGCCACTGCCTTGCAGCATCTTCTACAACTTTTCAACCAGATAGGCATCACAATGAACCTCCCCAAATTCATTCTCTGTCTGTCCCAAAGTCTAGAGTTCATTGGGATTCATTTGGACACTGTGTCAGAAATTGCAGCTGTCCTGCCCCAGTGGGTACATATCATTAAGTCTCACGTCCAATGTCTTCTCGACCTCTCTCGCCTCCATGCCAGGCCCACCTTGTGCTCAGAGACCTAGGGTCCATGGCAGCGACTATCTATCTGCTACTGTTGGCCATGTTCTACATGAGGGTCTTGCAGTGAACTCTAACTGTGCCATTGACCATGTTCTACATGAGGGATTTTGCAGTCAACTCTAGCTGTGCAGTGGTCCCCCCTGGTCATTTCAGTGTCAGCTCCGCTCCGCCTCACACCGGTGTGCAGTTGTCATCTTCTCTGGTGGATTCAGTCTCCAGATCTGCTGGCAGGCAGACCTTTTTTCCTCCCCCCAGTGCCACAGTGTCCATGGACGCGTCCCGGTTGGGGTGGGGGCATTTTCAGGGACAGATGATCTAAGGCACGTGGTCCAAAGCAGAGACCAAGCTGCACATCAGTGTCCTGGAGATGACAGCAGTTCTTCTCATGTTGCAAGCCTTTCTAGATTGCCTTCCTCCAGGTACCATCACAGTTCACACAGACAACATGGCAGTTATGAGGTACCTCAACAAACAAGGAGGCACATGTTCATATCTGCTCTGTCGAGAGGCCATAAGAGTGTAGGAATGGGTGATTTCCTGGGGGCGCTTTCTAATTGCAACACATATCCATGGGGAGTCCAACATGTTACCGGACAGATTGAGCAGGGCAATCCTAAGCCCTCATGAGTGGTCCTTGAACCCATCGTTGGTGAAAGAGATCTTCATTCACTGGGGTCAGCAGAGCTCCAATCTCTTTGCAGCCCCCCTCAACCACAAATGCAGCCAACACTTCGCCCTGATTCCCCCACCCAGGAAGTCCCCCAGGGATGCTCTGGTCCACAATTATCCCCCTGGTCTCCTTTATGCCTATCCTCCATTGCTGCTCATCCACAGAGTACCACAGAAAGCCCATCGCCTCAAGGCTACCTTGATCCTCATTGCCTTCTTTTGACCTCAGCAAGTGTGGTTTCCCCTTCTACAGTGTAATCTGAAGTACCCCTTTGGGTACTCGATCCCACTCTGGATCTGATTTCCCATCCCTTTTAGCTTCCAGTTCCCAACCTCCAGATGCTTTGTCTGACAGCATGATTTGTCCACTTCCAGTAATCCTGAAACAGGCTTGGGCTTCCTACTCCAGTTAAGGACATTATTATGGCTTCACAGAAGTCTTCAACTAGGAAGACTTATGCTAATAAGTGGAAACAGTTCTCTATTTGGGCTAAGCAGCACAGTCTAGACTCTTTTACAGCTTTTATCTTGGATGTTTTACTTTTTTCGTCCTCTCTTTTTCAGGAAGGAGCTAGCTTTTCCAACTATCAAAATTCATTTGGTGGCTATCTCTAACTTTCATATGCGTGAGGAACCAGTCTTCTCCTCTTGATTGTATAAGGCCTTTTTAAAAGGGGTGTTTCTACTCAGACCCATGGTGAAGGACCCTTTTCCTCCTTTGGACCTTTCCTTTTTGCTGCAGTCTCTCACACAGGGACCATTTGAACCTGCCGCCACATGTGATATCAAATTTTTGTTATGGAAGTCGGTCTTTCTAGTAGCAGTAAATTCAGCCAGAAGAGTTTCAGAGCTGCAGGCTCTTCCTATTAAACTGCCTTTCATGTTTTTTCGTAAAGATAGGATGGCTGTTAGGACTAATCCATCTTTCATGCTTAAGGTTGCAATAGAAGCAAATCTGAATCAGTCAATCCAGTTGCCAGTCTTCTTCCCTAACTTTGCCAATAAAGGGGATTATCGTTTGCATATGCTGGATGTACATAGACAACTCCATTTTTATCTAGACAGGATGAAGAGCTTCCGCAAGTCTGACCAGTTGTTTGTGGCTTTTTCTCTCAACAGGAAAGGTCAGGTGGTGTCCAAGGTAACTATCTCTCGTTGGATTTCGTTGTGCATTTCCTATGCTTATTCTTCTAGAGGTCGGTCTTTATCTGGACCAATTATAGTTCATTCCAATAGGTCAATGGCTACGTCAGCTGTTTTTCTTAGTCATCATTCCATAGGTGACATTTGTACGGCAGCTACCTGGTCTTCTCCTCACACTTTTGTTAGCCACTACAAGCTTGATATTATATCCAGGAACAAGGCTTCCTTTGGCTCTACAGTGCTTTGGCATGTCCTTCCATGAGGCCGCCCAGGATTCAGGGTAGCTGGGGACTCTGACCCAAGAGTGAAGAATAGTGTTATGTATAACATCAGATTAAGAGTTAACTTGATATCTGTATTATCATGTGTCACTATTCATCACTATCCCACCCTCCGTCCCCTATCCTGTAGGATCTAGAGGATGTGGAGGCATTACGGTTGATGGTCAAGATCTTCCTTGGCTGCTTTCTAGTGAAGGGCAAACTCAATCTGAGGGGTTAGAGGACAGCAAGAAATCATGGGAGTGAGAGGAGTTTGAGCCTTAAAGCTGTCTGTAAAGTGCCGACTCAGATCTGATATCGTATCCAAAACCCAAGAGTGATGAATAGTGGCATAGGATAACACAGATGCCAAGTCATGGTAAGTGGATAACTCTTATTACAAACATTATACATCACTTATAGTCTACCCAGTCATTGTCAAACATTACATAGCTCATTCAAGTCTGCCTTCTTTTAAACCTCATTTGTTCCCTGCATGTATTGTTCACACAGCTCCCATTTTTTTCCTACGTAATTTTCTCCTACCCTTTTCTAAAGATCCTAATTCCAGTTGTTTTGTCTCTGGTACTAAATTCACTACTTCTAGTACAGTTGGTTTAGACATTGATTTCCATTTTCTAGTAATTGCTTTTTTGGCAGCCATTATAATTAGACTCAGCAAGACCTTATTATACGTAGACAATTCTGATTCTGTATCATAGCTCAGAAAAATAATTTCTTTAGTTACACCAATTTGTTCACCCAGTATATCCAATAAAATAGTCTGCAGGGAGTCCATAAAGTCTGCCAACTCATTACACACCCAGAAAATATGTTCCCAGTTACCTCTTTCTTCCCCATCACACCTCCAACATTTGCTGTCTACCTGAGAAAAAATTCTCTGGAGTCTACTTGGAATGTAAAAATATCTATGTAAACATTGCCAGGCAGAAATCCTAAATTTTCTAGATTTTGTTGCATATTTGGTAGCCATACATATATCCCTCCACTGTTTCTTTGTGAATTTATTATCCAATCTCTCTTCCCAATCCTTTCTAACCTCCTCTGATTGATTCTTAGAGTTATCATGTAATATTTTATATGCTCTACTAAGTATTCCTTTTTTAACGGCAACTTCTGTTCTAGAGTCTACTAAAAACTCTACCAGTTCTGGTCTTTTGTTTGGACCCCCCCCCCCCATTTCTTTTTTGTTGCCTACACTCTGATATCAATCCTTGATAAGGAAGGCAATCTCTAACCTGCAATCTAAATAAATTCTTGGCATCTTCTCATTCTGTTACCTTCCCTCTCTAGTTGTTTGCTCCCAATATGCTTGGTTCCTTTGCCAGTTTTCTCCAATAAATTCCTGCCCCCCTTTTGCCTGTATCCCTAATTGTTGTCATCCCTATCAGCAAAATCTCCTTTCTCCATTCCCGTGTTGGCTTAGTTCTTAGAATACTCTCTGCTACTTTATGAATATAATATTCTATATGATTATTGTTATTCTCCTTAAAGGCCTGCATCCAAAATCCCAGTCTCTCCTTATTTCTTGAGCTTCCCCGTTTCATCATCATCTTTTTCCACTTTGAATTATAGTTTTTCTGCTTGTGCTATGTATAGAAGCCTTAACTGTGTGGCTCTGAAATAGTAGAAGAATCATTTATCCCACTTGACTCTTGCCATCATCCCCTCCCAGATAAAATCCTTCAGCCCTTTATTAAATGCTATGTACAACTTCTCCTCTGGTTGATATAAATAAACCTGACCTTTGTGTATGACTGAAGGGACTAAAACATTTTAACGGTTAGTAATTGGTCCTCATCCACCTATTATCTTGGTATATTTAATTCTTTCATAAACATTTTCATTTGTACTTTTTCCTTGATTTCACATTTCTCTGCTTTATACATATTTTCATAAAATTTCCAAAATATTACTAATACATCTACAGGATCTTGGGTTATTTTCCTTATTATAGGCTCCCTATACTTGGCAACAACCTTTTCCAATTTCTGTTGCCTGAGACTTTGTGCTAAATGTTTTTCTGCTGTGGAGTTATCAAAAACAGTTGCTTAACTCATGCATATTATTGAGTTAGTCCCTTATTTTCTGTTTAGCACTCTACAATCATGCCTGTTCTTGTTCTGTGAGATTTCCCTTATTCTGCAATACTTTAACCTTTATTAGGCCCTCTAAATATTTTTATTACTTCTTAACCATATCTCTTTTAACTTTATTTCTACCCTATTTTAAACCCAACTTTAATTTTATCCCACTCCCTAGCTATATTTTCAGAAAAAATTCTATCTTGTCTAATATTTTCTACTACCCATTCCTTAAAATCCTCTCTTTTTACTAGATAGGTGGGGAAGTGCCAGTGTCTCATTTTTTATTTCCTTAGCCTGCATTTTTATTTTACTTATTATTGGCACATGATTTGAAATGGTTATTGGATGCTTAGCAAAACTTTCAACTAAATGTACGTGCTCCTGTAAAATATCATTTCTGTCTAGCCTAGCCCAATTTTATACCTTGGGAAATAATATGTGAATTCCTTCTGAATTCCTGCTACTGAATGTGCACCTTCCATACCAAATATTTTCATAAATTTCTTCGAAAACCTACTCTTTTTTGTTATATTTTCCCTCCTAGGCCCCCAGATACATCTTCACTGTTGCAAATCAAATTGCAGTCCCTATGTTTAAGTAATATTCTCTACTGACACCTGACATATATAAATACATGCCAGCATAATCGCTCTCCCTTGCCAGTAGCCCCTTAGTACTACAAATTTACCATCATTATCTTTTTTCCTCTTCTATCACTATTGGTGCTCCACTTGCAATTAATATCAGTATTCCCCTTTTTTGTCCCAGATATTTCACTGAATAGCCATCCTACAATCCTTTCTTTATCAAATTACATGCTCATTTCTTTTGCATATGTGTCACTTGTAGCATAGCTATTTGCACTCTGCATTTTTAATATAGTTCATTATTCTTTTTGTTTTTGTATATATCTGTGAGGCCATTCACATTTAAATATAATATGAAAACTGTTGTTATGATAAGAAGTTATTATTCCCATCTGTAATGTATTTTTTCCCTAAATGTGTACTTTCAGATCTGATGTTGTTAATTTTCATTCATTCCTTACATGTGGGTTTGGAACCGATCCTCAGTTCCAACTCAGCCGTTTACCAAGCCTGCATCAGCCAGAAAACTCCTGAGCTAAGCTTTACCCATAGAGCCCTTCTCCATATTACCTCAGATCTCGTTTGCTGCGTAAGAAACAAGATGTGTCAGACAGCCTCTCAGAAGTGTTCATTTTTTGATAGGTTCTGAGGAATTTCTTTCTTAAAAAACCTTTAATATACTTAGTCATTGTTGTTTTGTTGTACCCTCTTTGCTAGTGCCCTATTTTCAATGTTATCTCTTTCCTTTCTACCAGCTGGTAATTCTTCTACCATTGTTGGTACTTTCCCTTACCCGGTTGGGTAGTCCTCTCATACCATAGTTGGTACTCCCTCTGTTCTTTCAGTATTGACACTTAAGGATTGTGTTGCCTTTATTATTACTTTTATTTTTGGATTGTGTGATTTCTTGTTTGGGAATTATTATGCTCTTTGTAGAAATATGTCAGAAAATAAAACGACTACCGGTTTTAAAAGATGTGACAAATGTGACAAAAAAATGCCTAACGTAGACAGTCATATATCTTGTGTATACTATTTAGGGGTTTCTCATTTATCGGAAAAAAATGCCTTGTTATATTTGTAAGACTTTCAGCTCCCGCACTCTTGCAGAGCAAAAAAATAAACTGATGCTTGCTGGTTTAGTAAAATCTCCCTTTACAGAGGTGATCTCTGAGATGGAGGCTTCACCCCCCTCCGAGGAAATATGATAAAAAGAGGAGTAAGTTCCTTCCTGCTTCTCCTCATGAGTCAAAATTATTGGAACCAAGGCCTAAGGTTCCAAAGTTGTCGCACAAAGAATCTTCGGTTCCGAGACTGAAATCCTCGGCTCCGATCTCGGCTCCAAATCCAAAAGAGGCAATTTCATCTGTGCCGTCTGTTCATCGGCACCGACCCCATCGTCTGCTCCGATCTCTACTACTGCACCATTAACCTTGCCCACGGCACAGACCACATTGTCTGCTCCAGTTTCTACATCTGCACACCCTTCGGCAGGGACAATCACCATGAAAACTGCCTCAGCTCCGACACCTCTCTCTGTGCCAACAATAGTCATTCCTGAACCAGCCTTTTCCCTCCCTGAACTTCATATTGGTCCTTCGACCTCAGCTTAGAGAGATTATTTTCTTTCCAGGACCAGATACTCCCCGTCGGTGGACCCTTTCTATGGACAGCAGTACAGTCCTTTCCTTGAACATCCGGTTTCACCGTCGGGGTTATCTACCAGTTCCTCCAAAAGCCTATCAGAGTTAGATATAGTGAGACTGGTAGACCAGCTGTTAATGGCCAGAGGTATTTCACCTCCTCAGAAACCCTCCCTCTCACTCATTGCCAAGGGCCCTGCTCCCAGGACTCCACAGTATTTTCCTCCTCCAACCTCTTTGCAGGATTTGGAAGTTTTGTCACCGACCGCTACCCTGGTTCCAGTGGCTTCAGCACCAATAGTGGATCTCACTTCGGTGCCAGAGACTTCTCTTTGGTTTGAACCCTCTGCGGACACAGGCCATCCTCGGGTTTGACACTGGCCTGCCTCGGCAGCCCTGTCTCTTCCAGAGGGGGTTGGCCCTTCGGGGCGGGGTATGACTCCGGTTTCGAGTTTGCTGTTTCAGTTCCAGGCTCCCATCCCTCCTCAGGGAGGTCAGACCTTCTAGCCGATGGAGAGAGCATTAGCCATAGCTCTTTCCCAGTTGGACCCATCGGCATCGGAGACATGCCCTCCTCCTCCTACTTCTGAGCCACAGCTACTACCTCTGCTACTATTGGACATCGGGTTTGGGAGCCTCAAGTTAGCCTTCATCAAGGATCCCCTTCTGCAGGTTCCTCCTCTGACATTCCCCAAGAGGAGGTTCCACGCAAGAATGCATGCAAGAGGAAACAGGTTGATTCCCCTGAAGAATCATTGACAGAAGATACGGACTTCGATAACGGGGAAGGGTCCCCACGGTCACCCCCAGAAGATGTCTCCTTTAGGGACATCCTGGAAATACGGAAACAGCAGGGCGACTGAAAGTCCAGCATCCTTACCCCAAGGAGAAAGTATTCTTGCAGGCTTTCCGAACCTGACCCTCTACCTCCTAGGTGACCCCCCCTGCAGATGAACTTGTTCAGTACATCGTGCAGTGGGCTTGGACTATACCTGATGCCATTGAGCCAATCCCACGTAGGCAAGATAAGATATTCTCTCCATCAGAATATCAACCCCATTGGTCCAGTGGTCTTCCCGTTGATGCTATGGTTGTGGTGGCAGCCACAAAGAAAGAGCTCAATGAGGAGAGCTCCACTGTCCATCCCCCGAACAGGGAGTCTCAGGCGATAGACAGGATAGGGAAGTGGGTCTTTTCTTCAGTGACCTTTACAGTCAGGTCTATAAACTATTTGGCACACTTCACGTGTCTTCAGAGAAACTTAATTTCAGAACTTTCTGAAATATTTGCAGGAACAGTGTCTGATGAGGTAGGAGACAAGGTTGCCTCACAACTTGCCACCCTGGAGTCCATTTCCAATTTGTCCATGAGGTTGATTTCACACTCAACTAAAGGGGTGGCAAGAGCTGCAGGCGCTGGAGTTGTGGCTAGACGCCATGCCTGGATGTGACTTTGCGATTTTGCGGACCCTTTCAAGTCTTCCTTCCTTAACGTCCCCATAGAGGCCTCATCCCTGTTTGTCTAAAGTTAAGGATACCCTGGCCAGGTGTGAAAAGGATGGTAAGAACCTGTCTGCCTAAGGTGTCTGTTTCTCTCCTCCTCAGACACCCTACTCTAGGAACAAGAGGAGTGGGAGGATGTGGTACCACAAATCCCAAGGGCCTTTCCACAACACATGGGCCAAATTTTCCTCCCGTGCAGAGGTGGTAATTCAAACGGAAGACGTTCCTTCAGGGGTCAGAGGAGGTCCACGTAACCAGGGATCCAGAGATTATTTCTCTGGACAGCCCTATCAGCACTCCTGAAGAGCAGCCCGATTGCTTGCCTTTGGAGGCAGTCGGGGGTCGTTTCTCTCTGCATCACTTTGCCTGGCAAGAGATTACCACAGATTCTTGGGTACAGACAATAATAACCAGAGGATATCACATTCCCTTCATTTCAAAGCCAAAGCCAACTGGGTGTATTCCTGATGTTCTACCCAGTCAAAGGGAAGTTGCAGCAATAGAAATTAAAAAGCTGCTTCAAGAAAGAGTCATCCAGGTAGTCTTCCCGGACCAACAAGTATCCGGCTTTTACTCAAGATTCTTTTCAGTGCCAAAACAAACAGGGGACTGGAGGCCCATTTTAGACCTCAGCAACCTAAACAAATTTGTCAAGCAAGTAAAGTTCCGGATGGTCACAGTACATTCGATACTCCCCTTTTTGGGAAAAGACGATTGGATGTGTTCTATAGATCTTCAGGACGCATATTATTACATAAAGATGGACAAACACTCCAGAAGATTTCTCCACTTCTGGCTGAGAGTCATTCATTACCAATTCCAAGTACTGCCCTTTGGTCTCTATATAGCCCCCAGAGTATTCACCAAATGTATGGCGGTGGTGACAGCTCACATTCCTGGACGACTGACTCCTTACAGCCCCAACCGAGCATCAACTGTTATTCATCGAACAGCAAACACGAAAACTTTCAATGCACTTGGGCATTACTGTGAGTTGAGATCAAATGCAAACTAACACCATCCCAAAGGCTGCAGTTCATAGGGGCAGAATTCGACACACTGATCGGTCAGGTATTTCTTCCTTCACACAGATTGCAAAGACTGAGACTTCAACTACAACCAATCCTAAACTACACCAAGGTTCCAGCAAAAGCGATTCTACAACTTCTGGGATCTATGGCAGCTTCCATCACGATGGTCCCATTAGCAAAACTTCACATGAGACTCCTCCAATGGTTGTTAATAACTCAATGGTTCCCTTTAGATCTTCCTATGTCTTACAAGAGCAGGATAACCAATTGTTGCAAAGAAGACCTTCTCTAGTGGCTGAAGCCAGATCAAAACCTATGGTATATCCCGTTCTTCCCCGCTCCACCCTAAGCCATAGTGATCACGGACGCTTCCCTGATCAGGTGGGGGGGGCATTATCAGGGACAGACAGTCCAAGGCACTTGGTCACCCCTAGAGGCCAATTTGCATATCAGTGTTCTGGAACTGAGGGTGGTGCTTCTTGCGTTGCTAGCATTCCATTCTGTCCTCCCTTTGGGAATGATTACCTTTCAGTCAGAAAACATGTCGGTAGTCTGGTACATAAACAAACACGGGGCAATGAGCGATAGTTTCCAATATCTTTCTTGTAGCAACGCACATTCCCTGGGATTCCAAAGTGATTGCAGACAAGTTGAGCAGATGCATTCTCTTGCCTCACAAGTGGTCTCTCAATCTGAAAGTGGGGGCAAAGATTTTCAGTCGTTGGGGTGAGCCTTGCTGCAATCTATTTGCCTCCCCCACAAATCACAAATGCAGCAGCTATTTTGCCCTAATCCCTCCGCAGGGGGTGTCACCGAGGGACACTCTCCTACACGACTGGCCCACAGGTCTTCTCTATGTTTATCCTCCTCTACCACTGAAACCACAATTCATGAAGAAGGCTCTTTGATTGAAAAGCAAAGTTATCCTCATTGCTCCTTACTGGCCTCGTCAAATTTGTTTCCTGTTTCTGTGGCCTCATCTGATTTGTCAACCCTGGGTTCTAGACCCAATCCCAGACTTGGTAACGCATCCACAAGGCTTGATTCACCCAAATGTATCCAGTCTCAAGCTGACAGCTTGGTTTCTCCACGTCTGCTGATTACCAGGCAAAGTGACCTATCCTCTCCAGTTTGTCATATCCTTTTGGCTTCACATAAACCATCCACCATAAGGCTTTACCTTAGTAAATGGAAGTGGTTTTCTCTATGGTGCAAGGGTAGACATAATTGATCCTTTCTCAGCACAAGTACCTGTTGTTCTAGACTATTTATCTACTCAACTTGAGTCTGGAGCTGCAGCTTCTTCTATTTGAGTCCATCTGCCTGTGTTATCCAACTACCATAATGGTTTTCTTCATAATTCATTAATTTCTCACAGACTGAGTAAAACTTTCCTAAAGGGAGTTCTGCATGTCAAGCCCCCTTTAAAACAACCAATTGAACCATGGGACTTGACAATGGTCTTACAATATTTAACCAGTTCCCCCTTTGAACCTGCAGCCATATGTAATCTGAAATTCTTATCCTGGAATATCTTGTTCATGGTTGCTATTACGTCTGCTAGACATACATCGGAATTACAAGCCTTGAGTATGAAGTGTCTGTATTTGATTTTTCACAAGGATAGGTATCCTTACGAACAAACCCTTCATTTCTTCCGAAAGTGATTTCTGATCTAACTATTAACCAAACTTTAGACCTGCCTGTATTCTTCCCAAATATCCCTAATAAAGAGGATTATACTTTGCATTTGCTTGACGTTCACAGACAACTATGTTTTTATCTTGACAAGACAAAGTCTTTTAGAAAATCTGACCAGCTATTTATTGCCTATTCTGGTCCTAAGATGGGGAAAGCAGTAGCTAAAGTTACCCTTTCCAAGTGGCTTAGAGATTGCATTACCTACATATACCATGAAAATAAGATGGCTATTACTGCAAAGATTAAAGCACACTCAACAAGGTCATTTTCAACTTCTGTAGCCTCCCATTCCAGGGCTTCCATGGATGACATTTGCGCAGCAGCAACATGGGCCTCTCCTCATACACTTATTACGCATTATAAATTGGATATGATTTCTAGGGGAAGAGCTTCCTTTGGCTCAATGGTAATCAGGAATATTCTTCCTTAGGGCCTCCCAGGAAACAGGTAGCTAGGGACTCTGCCCCACATGTAAGGAATGAATGAAGATTAACAACATCAAATAAAGAAGTTATAACTTACCATAATGGTCCATCTGTGTTGTTGATCTTCATTCATTCATTACAACCCCCCCCTCCACCCCCCTCCAAGGGCTCTTGGAGGTTTGGTTATGGCCCTTCCACTCCTGGTAAGGTACCTGCTTAGAGAAAGCCTCCGCTTTCCTTTCTATAATCTGTCCTGTCTTCTGGACAAACTCAATCTGAGGTAATATGGAGAAGGGCACTATGGGCAAAGCTTAGCTCGAGAGTTTTCTGGCTGGTATGAGCTTGGTAAACAGCCAAGTCGGAACTGAGGATCGGTTCCGAACCCACATGTAATAAATGAATGAAGATCAACATCACAGATAGAATGTTATGGTAAGACATAACTTCTTTTTTTGTGTTATATGCATACATTAATGTTTGACAGGTTGATCTTTTATACAGCTGTTTTTAGTCATTTACATTTGAAGCTATGTTGCAACTTACAAAACTTTTTGTTGTAATGAAAACCCTCAAACAGCAACAACAAAAAACATACATATTCCCAGAACACCCCCAAAACCTATTAACTTAATACTAACACACAAAACTATGTACATCTTCAAATCTAATCCTCCTAATAGAAACAATTGTCCCAAATTGACAGTGACACACACAGGCTTGAATTAATCTATAATGAAGAATATCCATGCTAAGATTCATGACACTGCCTGTGCTTCTACTTCTACTAAGTGCTGTTTGTTTTTGTCATATCTTTATCCCTGTCCAAAATGCAAAAAACAACTTGAATACTTTCAGAAAACATTATCTCCTAGCCATTGAAAGAAACAAGTATTATTTTTTTATTGCCCCCTTATCAGATTGTCTCAATAGAGACACGAGAACCAGATACACAGTTACCTTCCACACATATTGCACTAACATTTATATGCTAGAGAGAAACTTTTTATTGTATTCACTGTTTTTATTTATTTGCTTCCCTTTAAAGTGTGCTATTAAATAAAGACAATGGCCTTAATCCAGTCATCCCCTATGCAAAGTAAGAAAAACACGTAATTTCTTTCTTACATCATGCTCTTTTATCCAAGCTTTCTTCTCTTTTTACATTACAGTGCCTGCATTTCTTAAAAATGAACAAGAAGAAAAGAAAGAAAGAAAGAAAAAGAAAATAGGGGCACCTGTTTACTTTAGAATCCATATTACACAAAAATAACTGAAAAGGGTTTACTTTATAGCATGCAGTACATGTCATGTATTATAAAATGCTAGTAAGAACAACATTTTGTTTTACTTACAGTTAACTCTTTCCTCTTCCCCTTTCCTAAATGTTATTCCAAACATTAATGACATGAAGTAGGGCATATGCTTCTGAGTCCCCTACAAATTAAACAAAGTCAAAAAAGTCCATTATTTCCAGATTCTCTTATTCCGCCATACTTCACGAATGTAATTAATGCTTTGTAATCCCACATTTATTAATCAACTTCAAAGTTGCTGGTATCTGCTGTTGTCTTTTTTGTCTGTTCTTCGAATGATGGGTTTCAGATCTAACCTTGGACCCATCCTCAGATGCTCGATAGACATTAGGCTGTGTAGCTCGAGCTCCTTCCTGTACCCATAATCCTCTAACTACCGTGGAGATACCTTTGATCTTGTTTGCCTCTTCGGTGATAAGATGTTGACACCATTAGCTGAAGCAGCTTATTTTAGATAATTGCAATTTTTATTTCCATACTTCTCCACAGTTTCTATTTTTTCTTTCTGTAGGTTAATTCCATTTGTATTTCTCCCCTTTAGCAAAAAAAAATAAATACTTTGGGGTGTAGGTGAGAGTTTTCTCATTCGTTTTGGCATTTGGGCCTTAAGCCATCGCATTTTTCTACCACTATCCTTGAGGTACATGTTCTATTACCATTGCTAGTATTTCATCTTTCTTTCTTTCTTACTTACCTTTATTTAGGTATTAGTATTACCATTGTTGGTATTTTCTTGATTTTTCTTGTAATTTAACTATGTCAGAAAAAAACTTCTGGTTTTAAAAAGTGTTCCGCTTGTGGACATAAAATTCCAAATTTTGACAGCCTTTTACAATTAGTGTAATGTTTGAGTCCAGGGCTTTTTAATGTCACTTGCGACATATGCTCCGGCTTCAATAACAGGGCCTTGGTCTGCAGGAAGAATAAATTAATCTTGAAAGGTCTCCTTCCATCCTCTGCTTCTTCTGTCTCTGGAGCCTCATCTTCCTCTAAGAAATCCTCAGCAGAAAGACCCAAGTAGTACAGGAAGCATTCCTCTGATTGCTCTCCTCCATCAACTTCTTCAGGCACAGCTGCACCTGGGAAAATATCTACATTATCAGATTTGCACTTCTACAATGGCTCGACTCCAACAAAAACAAAACCTCCATATCTGTCTTCTCATCCAGATCCAACTAGATCCAACTCTGAGTCGTCAAGGTTTTCTCCAGGCTTCATTTCCCCTTCCTTCAGGACAAACCTCAAACAGTTTCCCATCCGCCATCAGCTTCATCTACCCCCAGGTCATCCAGGAAGCGAATGTGGATAGGATAATGAGAAATTTTCTCAGAACCTAGACTCAGTTGTGTGTGTTACCATCTGCAGTAGCCATGGGACCCATGAGCGTCTCCACCATCAACCCCAGGATTTAACTCCTACTCCAATCCATCCAGTGGTTTCAGAGTTTTTGGACCTGAGACTTCCAGGTGTGTCTGTGTCTGTGTTTGATCCAAAGGCTTGCCTTTCTTTAACTCCAACACTTTCTGTGATCCAGTCGTGCTTGACCTTGTTGGATCCATAAAAATTTCAGGGATGTAGCATTGGCACTGGATGCAGTGGGTTGATTTCAACTCAATGCTTTCAGAGCTGTCCCTTCCTGTCAAAGCTTTGGCATTGAACAGCTCAGCTTCGCTCTCTGCCTTAAAAATGGAGCCAGGGGATCAATTTCTGGCACTCACAAGCTTCTTTGGATCCAGTGGGGGCAAGATTGAGGTTCCCCCATGGCTGCAGCTTTCGAGATATTGAAGAGAGCTTTTGCCTTTTTGATGGAAAAGACATCCTTGCCCTCCTCAGGTCTACCCTACATTCAACTGTCTGCTGTATAAGCTGGGTCTTTTCAGTCTGCCTCACTTGGACAGCTGGTCAGGTCAAGCTTCAAGACTGTCCTCATTCAGGACACTACTGGCACTTCTGAGTCCTCTTCAGAACCTCCCACCAAAGAGCACCCTTGGAAGCAGGCATGCAAAATGAGACACCTAGATTCCCCACAAGAGTCATTAACTGAAGGCAGTGACTTCATTGAAGGGGAAGGGTCCGCCGATCACCCCTTGAGATATTTCATTCAGAGAGATGCTCAAACGTTTGAAACAGAAAGGAAGTTGGTCTTATGACCCCCCTCTTCTCAAGAGGAGTCAGTGTTCCTTGAGGCTTTTGGGGCTGGCTTAGCTACAACGTGGGTAGTCCCCTGGTGGATGAGATGGTAGACCTCATCTCTCTCCGGACTTGGAAGGATCCAGATGTCATGAAGTCCATACCTAAATGCTCAGACAAGCATCCTGTTGCACCAAATGATAGGGCTCATTGGAGCAAGGGACCACCTGTGGATGCTATGCTGGTTGTAGCAGCCACTAGGAAAGAGCTAGCAGAACAGATCTCTACTGTCCATCCTCCTAACAGCAAATCTAGTTAATTGGACAGATTTGAGAAGCATGTCTACATGTCAGTAACCTTTGCCCTTAGGTCTCTGAATCAATTGGCACATGTTATGAGATTTCAGAGGGAACTGATCAAACAGTTCTGCAATACCCTCTCCAGGTCCATGTCTGCAAAGGATAAGAAAACAGTTTCTTCACAGCTAGCCACCCTGCAGTCCTTATTCAAAGCTTCCATGAGATTGATCTCTCATGCCTCAGAAGGAGCTTCTAGAGCTCTGGGTTCAGGCCTAACCATTAGAAGGCATGCCTGAATGTGCCTCTGTGATTTTGTGGAGCCCTTCAAGCCTTCATTCATCAATGCCCCCTTTGATGGATCCACCTTATTTGGCCCAAAGGTCAAAAATACTCTCTCCAGGAGCTTGCAAGATTGGAAGACCCTTTCTTTCATGGGAATCCCATTTTTGTTCTTAGAGGACTTTTTCCTGATACCAGAGAGATAGCAAAAACTTGTGGTTCAGAAAGTTGCAAGGTTCTTCCCAAGACTCCTATGGAGAAAGATTTCCTAGCGGCAGATGGTGTAATTCGAATGGGAGATGTCCTGTTGGCAGAGGTGGCCCACAACACGAGGGCTTCAGAGGTCCTCTCTCAGAGAAGGTCTATCAGCATCCCTGAATGATTACATGACTGCTGTACTCTGGAGACAGTCAAGGAGCACCTATGTCTGCACCCACAAACCTGGATACCAAAGATTCTTAGGTGTGGAATATTATATTCTGAGGTTATTATATACTATTTTTCCACTTTCCTCCAAAATGCAACAGAAGAATTCCTGACATTCCACCCAGTCAGAGGAAAGCTGCAGCTACAGAAATACAAACACAGTTAGAAAAGAGTCATCCAACCAGTACCACCTGACCAATAGGGATCCAGAACGTACTTGAGATTCCTTTTAGGGGCAAAAAAATAGGAGACTTTAGACCAGTTTTTGGATCTCAGAAATCTAAATCAGTTTGTGAAACATTCAAAGTTCTGGATTGTCACAGTTCAGTTCATTCTGCATGTTTTAAGGAAGGATGATTGGATGCGCTTTATAGATCTCCAGGATGCATAATATCATATCAAAATCCACAGGCAGTCCAGGGGATATCTATGCATATTCTTCATGTTTCACTGTTGCAGTTCTGACTTGTGGGATTTCCTGCCATGAAAGCACTCATCCGGCCCGACTACCACAGAAAACTCTTTCACCTCCCAGTCTGGCGAATGCTCTGACCGACATCAGTATACTCGAGTATAAAGGGAGCCAGCCTGTGTCATGATTTCAGTCTTTTCTTGCTGTTAGAGTCCAAAGCAGTTTTCAAGTGTGTTCAGTCGGTCCGCACCAGAAAGAAGTCGTCATTGGAAAGACAAGTACCCTGCTGGGAAACTCCTTTCTTTTCCTTTAACTCATGTCAGATAAAGTAAATAATTGTCTCCTCTGTGTTAAGCAAATCTCACACAGAGACTTTCACTCACTATGTGTCACATTTTTAGACCCAGACCACTATGTCTCTAGTTGCTGTTTTTGTGCACTAAACCTCCACTGTTAGGCACAGGGCTGAATTTTTGGCGAGATTCGTGAAACAAGAATCTTCTCACTCATATCCAGTGGCATCTGCCAGTTGTTCAGAAATTTAGCAACCTAGGCGAAAGGAAGAAAAAGAAAAGAAGCAAAAGCTTAGGTCTTCAGCCAGCAAACATTCACCGTCTGTCTCTCTCTTTAGGCTTGTGATTGCTGAGGAAGGTGAGGTGCTTTTGCAGCCCCCTTCAGTGTCTGAAATTGTGATGCAAGCCTCTGATGAGACCCATTCACAGTCCAACATGCCATCTGTTCAATCTTCTTCTATGCAAGGCTTTGAATATGGCTCGTTGGTTGGGTCTGGGGCCACTGAGCAGACCTCAGCTTCCGAAGAACATTTTTCTACTGGTGACTGTCGACCAAGGCCTTGGCCTGCACCTCTGCTTTTTCACCCTTCTAGAGAGACAGGCACTAGGTCGTCAGACGCACCTAGGCCTAAGGCCAAAGCCACCAAAAGATAGGTACTTTGGCAGGGCCTTTGCCTTGGCCTACTGGCTCCCTTTTACAGGAATCCCAAAAGGATTAGATTAGATTAGCTGAGAACCTGATTTCTATTGTTAGGTCAAGACAGACCACAGGGGATGTCTCATCAGGGAAAAAAGAAAAGGGATACTCCTTCTGAAGCTTTTCCAGACCTTTTTCAATCAGATGAAAATTCAGACCTAGAGGAGCCTGGGTCTGAGGAAGGCCCCTCCTGTACATCCTGTAATGAGTCTGATTCACAGGAGAACCTTCCCTCTGCCTCCCCCAGGGGATTTCACCTTTGCTGAGATCCTTCATGCTATAAAACAACATTTTCAGTGGGAGACATAGGAATATCTCCATTCCAAAAAGAGAGTTGTGGAGTTCCTGGATCTACCCGAATACAAACCACTAGCTATTCCCCCCATTTTAGAGGTAGTAGAAAATATTTTCCAGGAATCCTTCTTGAACCTGATTCCCTTCCTCCCGCTACATGTAAACCAGACAGGTTTTATAGAGTACAGGACTCTGACAAATACCTTTATAAGAATCCCGCTGCTGACCCTGAGGTGATCACCTCTGGGCCCAGAGGGGCTACAGCCAGTTCATCCAGGAATCCTTTACCTATAGACAAAGAGAGTAGGGCCCTAGATATGTTTGGGAAAAGGGTATATACATGTGCCACTCTTACTATGAGGCCCTCAGATGCCAATTTCATATGATCAAGTATCAGCAAATCATTTTAGATAAGCTCAAACAGAAGGTCACCCCCCCCTAGAAGATAAAAACCTTTCCAAAGAGCTCCTAGATCTCTGTCACTCCAGTTATCAGGTAGTTAAACATTCATTACACTGTGGTTATGATGCCATGGAAGCTCCTTGCAGAGCAGCTGCCGCTGGTTCAGTTGTTAGAAGGCATGTGTGGCTTAGGAAACAATCTCTTCCTAACCATGTTAAATCACACCTCCTGGATGGTCCCCTGGACAGAGACTTTCTCACTGGCCGTTCGGCAGTGGCATTTCTCAAAAAGATAGAGGACAAAGCGAAGTCTTTGCAAACTATGAATTACTTCCCCCAGGTGCAGCCTCTTAGATTCAGTAGGAACATTCCAGCAAAGCACTGGTCATTTCCTTCCCATCCTAGTGGTAGACAGAGGAAACCACAGTGGGATAGAACCCAGAGGCAGCAGCAACAGCTGCAAAGAAGCAGGCAATGGACCGCTGAAGCTCCCATGCAAGGGAATTCTGGGTCCCAAGCCCTTGCCAGAGAGCAACTGTGACTCATCGACCCTGCTTCCCCCCTCACCCCCACCCCAAGACTAGGAGGAAGGCTGTTACTCTTCAAGCAAAACTGGCCCTATATCACTTCAGACAAGTGGGTTCTAGACATTATTTCAAATGGTTACAAACTCACTTTCAAAGAGCCTTTAAAATACTCAGACTATCCAGATGTTTCACAAAATGAAAAATCTTATGCTCTCAGGGAGTTGTAGAACCAGTTCCAGAAGATCAAAAAAAGCAAAGGAGTCTACTCCAGGCTATTCCTGCTTCCCAGAAAGGAAGGCTCTTGGTGCCCCATCTTGAACCTGTCCAACCTCAGTCAGTTTCTCCTAGTTCCAAAGTTCAAAATGTCGACTCTTCACAAGCTATTACCCATGATAACCCCTCAGGCCTTCATGGTCTCACCAAACCTAAAATATGCTTAGCTGCACATTCCAGTTCAAAAGTGTCACAGAAGCTTTCTTCGCTTCAGGGCAGGCTGCAGTCACTATCAGTTTTCACCACTGCCATTTGGCTTATCTGCCACTCCAAGGGTTTTCACAAAGTGTATAACTCCTCCAGTTGCTTTTTGCAGGATCAGGGGTCCAAATATACCCTTACCTGGATGATTGCCTGATACAGGCCACAGACCTGTCAAAACTCCTCAAGGACCTGAAGTTCACCCAAGATCTCCTGTCCTCCCAGGGATTCATAATACATCTCCAGAAATCCACAGCTGCCCCAACCAAAAAGATAGTTTTCATGGGGGCACTCCTGGACCCTTCACTTCAAAATGCCTTCCTTCCTCCAGACAAAGTCTCCATTTTGACAAACTACTTCCAAAAAATACAGCAGAAACATTGCATCTTGGCCAAAGAGTTTCTCTGAGCAATAGGATATATGGCATCGTGTATCCTCATGGTTTCCCTGGCCAGGCTACACATAAGGAAGCTTCAGTGGTACCTCAAGATCATATGGTGCCAGAGCTATCACTCACTAGTGACCGAGATACAGCTGATCCCTTGTCTCAATCAAGAGTTTGCTTGGTGGATACAGACTTGTACCCAAAATTAGAGCTTTCCCTTCAGTTTCACTCCACAGGGCCAAGCCCTCACCACAGATGCTTCAGAGACAGCCTATGGGGCTCACTTTGAACACCTCCAAACATAAGGGAAGTGGGAGGTTCACTTCAAGGCCAGACACATCAACTGGAAAGAACTTATGGCAGTGCAAAAAAGGCCTGATAGCCTTCAAAGAAAAATGAGAACCAGGGGTACTGTTAGTAAAAACAGAGAATGCCACATTTATGTGGTACATAAACAGGCAGGGAGGTACATACTCTAATCTCCTGTGCCACCTAACAATGTAAGTCTGGGAAATTGCTCACTCTTTGGGTTTGCACCTCATGGCACAATACCTTTCATGGGCTCAAAATGCTCTAGCTGATCACCTCAGCAGAAACTTGATGGAGCCCCATGAATGACATCTGTATTGGGAAAATGTTCTCAGCATAACTCAGAGATTGGGAATCCCAGAGGTAGACCTCTTTGCCAACAAGGAAAATGCTCACCTGAAAAATTCTGTGCCAGAATCAAATAGAAATCTGCCTGGTAAACAGATGCTTTCTCCTTCCTTTTGACTCATCTCTTCATTTATGCATTCCCCCCTTGCTCCTTCTACGCCAAGTGCTTCTAAAGATAAGGGAAGAGGGCCCAAGGGCAATACTGATAGCACCAGACTGGCCCAGACAACACTGATATCCTCTCCTCCTCGAGCTCACCAATCAGTGCCCATGGCTGTTACCTCAGAGAGTAGACCTTCTCACTCAAAACAAGGGAAGGGTTGTGTAACCCAACCTTCAGACACTCAGACTTTCAGCTTGGATAATTCTGCAGCACCCAACTGCAACCTTACCCTAAGCAAGCAAGTGCAGGACATCCTTAAAGAATCTAGGTCTAGCACTAGAAAATCATACTCAGTCAAATGGAAATGATTCTCTCTTTGGTGCCAGAAGCAGCACTTCAGTTCCAATTCAGCACACATTAATACCATCCTAGAACACCTGAATAGTCTAGTATTTAAAGCCCTATCATCAACAAACAAAGGGAAACCAGATCTTACCCACTTTGCAGGGAGGTGATGAGAGCTTGGCAATGGGTGATCTCTTCCTACCACTTTCTTTTGGCAGTGCATATTCCAGGTAAAATCAACTTCCTAGCAGACAAAGTGAACAGGTCCAGCTTTCTCCCTTATGAGTAGTCTCTTAACCAATCAGTGGCAGACATGATATTTTGCCGATGGGGTTTACCATGATGTGACCTCTTTGTCTCTCCCCTTAATGCCTAGTGCAGCAGGAACCTGACCCTGACCCTCCCTCCAAAGGTAGTGTCACCGAGAGACTCTGTAGTACATAATAAGCCCTCAAGTCTGTTATATGCCTTTCTTCCCACTCTTCTCATCCCTAAGTTTGTTCAGAAAGCTTTTCAGTGGAAGAGCAAGGTGATCCTTATTGCCCCATTCTGGCCTTGCCAAGTATGGTTCCCCTTCCATTGGCCTCAACTATTTCACCCTTCCTGGGTGCTGGATCCTGTTCAGGACCATCTGTCTCACCCATCCAGGCTGCCTCTCCTGGATGTGCTGGCTTTCAAACTGACTGCATGTTTTCTCCACTTCCGGTGAAGGCTAGACATTCCAGGCTTTCATCCTCTGTTGAACACATTCTAATATCATACCAAAAAGCCTCAAACAGGAAACTTTATAAAAGTAAATGGAAAAGATTCTCTATGTGGCCCCGTCAGAGACACTTAGACCCCTTTTCCGTACCGATTCCAGCAATTCTTGATTTCCAAGCCTCCATTTTTAAAATGGAGAACACTCTGTGTTACCTCAGACTTAAGGTTAATAACGTATTAATAACTTAATAGTCAACAGTAGATGCTCACACAACACAGAAAACTGAGAACCAAAGTGGAAGCGGTACTATAAAGGCTGTCTTCCGAAATTACCACACCTCCAATAACTCCACCAAATGTTGCCAAGCTCAAAACACTGCCAATTCACCGATGTGTTATATAAAATGCTTTTATTGACAAATCCACAAGAAAAATAGAGTTGCTGAATATTGTACAGAAACCAAAAAAAGGGATCGAAAAATCCCTTTTTTGGTTTCTGTACAATATTCAGCAACTCTATTTTTCTTGTGGATTTGTCAGTAAAAGCATTTTATATAACACATCGGTGAATTGTAGGGTTGCCACCTTTTCAAATGGCCAAAGTGGGACATTTTCGGTACAAACATCAGATTTTACAGACCGACACATACCCACGGTCAGTACAAAGGATAGAACTTAACTTTTTTGCCTAAATAAAAGCTTATTCTTGTAGCATTTTAGTTGCTTATTCTCTTTCTTATAACATTTAGGGATTTTAGATACAGAATAACTGTTTTATGCAACTATTACATAAAATATAGGAAATAATTTTGTCCTAAAATCTCAGGACATTTGCCATTTTTTTAATTTTTTGTCAGGACACAACTTCCCAAAGAGGGACTGTCCCTCTCAAAGTGGGACAGGTGGTAACCCTAGTGAATTGGCAGTGTTTTGAGCTTGGCAACATTTGGTGGAGTTATTGGAGGTGTGGTAATTTCGGAAGACAGCCTTTATAGTACCGCTTCCACTTTGGTATTAATAACTTAATAACTCAGAAATACCCCCAAATTTTATTTTTTGTTGCTCTAATCTGTGGTTTTACGAACTTAAATGGTTCTGGTTAGCATGAACTGGCTAATACCAAGAGACAAAAAACATGTAGAAAAAGTTTAATATGTTACTACTCAGATTAACAAAATGACTGTATTCCTCACTTTATGTAAAAAGGTAACCATAAACACATGATTTCACTGTTTTTTACTATTTCTACTGTTTTTTTTCTGGAATGGCAGGGACTATTACACATTTATTTTATTTTACACAACACATGCTACAAAATGGCCACTGTAAACTGATCACCTGTAAAATGTAAAATGATGATGTAATTTTACTTTCCCAGGCAACCCGATAACACCATGGGGATTGGAGAAATAAAGGCAAACCCCCAACCACTCCCCCAGTGGCCTTGCTAAGTAACCCTGCCCACCAAAACCAGTATAAATGTAACTCCCCAAAAGCTAGCTAGTTCATTCTGAACAGCGGTAGGAGAGCATCAAGAAGTTTTTGTACCATACAGGACTGGGAAGTAAAAACTACTCTTTGGATTTTCAACTAGACTCCAGTGTCTCTTTGACAACAGCAGCGTTCCTGTACTGCTTTATATGCCACCTTGTGGTTTCATCATGATTAACCTTATTTTTTGCAGCCTAACAATAGTCCTTCTTAGGACTGGGATTCATATACCAAAAAAGTCCTTTTAAGGACTAACTCTAGGGCTACAACTAACAACCTAACAAAAGTCCTTCTAAGGACTGTAATACTGAGACCCCCAAAAAAATTCCTTATCAGGACTAATTTTGAAGACTTACACTTATTCCCAAGAAAAGTCCTTTTAAGGACTGTTGCTTGTACCAAAAGCAGCAAAAAGTCTGTTTTAGGACTAAAGGGACCTCTATTCAGGGCTGACTGCAACAATTACTCAGCCTTGCACGTTCCCAGCTGGACAGACCTGCTCACTCAACCCTCATTTTGGACTGTAGCAGCACCAAAAAAGGACCCCAGCACAGGACTGACAGCCACGATTCCTTGAGCGGGCCCGTTCTCGGGCCATAACACCACCAATTATTCAGCCAAAGTTAAGGTACTGGGCCCTCCATTTTTGACAATGGAGCTGGATATTTCACTGTCAAGGTACAATTGGCTGTCATCTCAAATTTTTACCTAGGTGTAGATCTTCATCCTTAGCTTATTTAAAATTGTGCAAAGCCTTTCTTAAGTGCGTCTTGCTGCTTCAGCCTCCAGTTAAGGATCCTGTACCTCTATAGGACCTTACACTAATTCTTTACGCCCTTACTCAGCCCCCTTTCAAGCCTTCAGCAAGGACAGAGTTGCAGTTTTTGTCCTGGTAAACATTTTTTCTAGCCACCATTACCTCAGCTAGATTGGTAGCGGACTCCAAGCACTTTCTTCTCACCCACCTTTCCTGGCTTTTCACCAAGAATAGGGTTTCACTTCAGACTAATCCCTCCTTTCTGCATAAAGTAGTGTCAGAAGCTAACTACAACCAGTCAGTTAGTTTGGCAGTCTTCTTTCCCAAATTTTCTATTAAGGGAGAATATGTGCTTCATTTACTGGATGTTCATAGACAACTCTAGTTTTACATTCACAGAACTAAAGACTTAGGGAAATTAGAACTGCTGTTTGTATCCTTTTCCAAAGCCAAATTAGGCATAGCCATAACAAAAGTGACTCTAGCCATATAGCTCACTAATTACATTACCTTTATTTACAGGAGTAAAGGCCTGTCATTACCTAAACATCCTAAAGCACATTCTACCAGGTCTAGGACCACACCATCCACTTTTTGGACTAAAGCATCCGTAGATGACATCTCTGTAGCTACTACATGGTCCAGTGCTCATATGTTTATAGTGCATTACAAATTGGATATATTATTAAGAAATAGGGCAGCTTATGGCTCTGTGGTGCTCAGGAATATCCTTCCTTGAGGACCACCCAAGATTACTCTAGCTGGGGACTCTGTCCCATCAGTTGAGGAACAGGTGAAAAGACAACATCAGATGTTATAGTTATGTACTCACCACAACTGTGCATCTGTGTTGTCTGGTTTTTGTCCTTCCTCAGCTTCCCACCCGCCATTTCCATTTCCTTTTTTGTCTCAATCCTGGTATGACCTGGGGGATATTCCTGATTAGTTTACTGTGTGGGCTCCAGGGTTCTCCTTCTCTGATTCTTCCCCTGTTTCCCATCTTTTCACCTTCAGTGTTCTTTAACTCAGAGATTACTATTGGCTGCTTTTTCCATTTTTCCATTGTGATTAACTAAACAGAGGACAAACGTGATCTGAGGCATCTCAAGAGTAGTTGGGGGATTATTGGTAGGTCATCCCTAAAACTTAGAGACAGTTGAGAGGCATGCTTGAACAGGATATACCCCATTGCTGGCCAATCTTGCTATTCTACTTTTTGTGGTGCTGTCCCCTGCTTCTGTGTCAGTCACTGTGTTTCTACCCTGAATATGCACATGTGCACACACTGTTCTCATGGCACCATTCTGATTCCCTCTGTACCCTTTTCATGTTACATTGCTTACATCTTTTAGTGGAAAAACCAACATGTCTTCTTTCCACTGCTTGGGCTTATTTTAGTGCAGGCTGTTTTCTGTCACTTCTGGTTTTGGCTTACAAAAAAGGCAAGTTGCACATTTTATTTAGAGCTTTGACTACTACATCATTTAGGCAGACGCAGCATAGTAAAGATACATTTTGATCAGCTTATGTGTCTCCTGTTATTTATGCAACTTTATCCCACTGACCTTGCCATCTATTTAGTTAAGTATCCAGTTCACTATTTCAGCCTTTAGGGGATCGACCTTGTGAACAGATATTTTAGGACAAGATTATGTGGTAATCCATCATTCCTGTATACGCATGTATGATACCCATGACTGGAAAGAGTCTGCACAGAATCAATTCACTTAAATTAACAAACAACTAAATACCATTTTCATACGTGCTGTTTTAGTATATGGCCAGATTCGTAAGTCTTTTGTTGTTGTTGTTGTTGCTTTCAGCTTTTCCCGGTTAGGGGTCACCACAGCGGAACTCCGGTCCGCTAATGATTGGTAGTTGATTTTTACGTGCCGAGTTACCAGCCCTGATGCACAACCCTCAACGAAGGTATGCCCATTCACGCATGTCTAAGTCTTTTGTGACATATCTAAAATGTACTTTACCCAAGTATGTTTTTACATGGATGATGGACTTTGGAAAGACGGCATCAGTCAACCTATTGCTTTCCCATGAAAAGGACAAGATGAAGAAGACACTAGGATTCTTTCATTTAAGACATTGTATATAGTACTGAACCCCAAGTTTCTGGCACACTTCTCTGCCTCTCTGTTGCCTCAGTGTTATTTGGGTAATGGATTACATGTTACTTGCCTCTTGTTATGCTCATTTTTTACTAAATATGAGGGCACTTTGTCTTACATGCAGCCAAAAAAAAAACATTCCGTGCCTCTTCATTTGTACAAGTCATATGCCCCATTCCTGTAGACGTTAATAATGAAGGCATCTAAATTTTGCTTTATTACTCTTTTTCTATGTAGGTTGCAATTATTTTGACAGCCATTCTGACTAGTATTTTGCCAAGTTATAAACCAGGTTGCCATGCTTTTTCCATTTCCTCACCCATCCTGACTCCCCATCCCACTTGGCACTTGGACTATTTTGCATATTTTAAATATGAAATGAAAGGTACAATACAAATATATACACTGATAAAGTCATTTCATCAGGAAGCCTGTAAGATAATTTAATGTACCTGTCTAGATACTATTATTTATTTTCCCGCTGGCAAAGTTATAACCGATTTTATTTAATTTATGCATCTTATTGCCTCAAACATTTTCTAAACTTACATATTACATGGCCACGTTAAACACAAGAAAGTAATCTGTATCTCACTGAATGAACCTAACTGCTAATTAATTGTTATTTAATGCATGTTTAATATACTGAATGCCTCTGGACCAGATCATGGCATGAATGGATCTTCAGGCCAGTTGACCTGCTTGGCTAACAAATGAAAATACGTGTATGGATTAAACACAATATTTGAAAGTCAGACAGTCAGCATCTTTGGGTTCTTAAATATGCTCATGCATCAAAACACATTTTTACACCCTGGCTTGTATCCGCACTGCTTACTTTTGCCATCTGGTATTGTTAACCTGATTTTTTTCCTTCTACTGCAGCCTTCATGTCTGTAGCAAACAACGTCCTTCCTTCCTTCCTTCCTTCCTTTATTTATTTATTTAAGTTTGTTTATCACGGTAGTCCACTGATCACAACAGACTATTTGCAGGCACAGCCCAGGTGAAAATATTCACACACAAAAAAAAAAAAAGAAAAAAAAGCAGAACTAATTTGCAAACATGGTGTAATCACAGAATGTAGAAAGTCTCACAGATAATTGAAACAGTAATGAGCTAATATTATTAATAGAGTAGAAAAATGTAGATTAATTTTAGTAGTAAATATGGGAGGGAAGCAGCAAGTGCGAAGAGCGTCTGTGACTTCCCCTGGTGAATTTTTCCCAGAACAATTTTGTGTTTTTATTTTATTTATTTGTATTTTACATTTGTTACCAGGTTAAAGCACTGATCACAAATTACTACTTTCAGTCTTAACCATGGAAGGAGAAGAGAAATATACATTTTAGCAAAAAGCAAGATTATAAAGAGATTACATGTCAATTATATACTATTATTAACAACAAAACAGGATTGAAGTAGTCTGACCAATGATATTATATACTACAGTAAGGAGAAAACAAGGTGAGTAATAATGACATTAAAAGTATAAGAGGATTAGAAATGCATGGATTCATCAGTAAGTAGAAAGTATGAATGGTAGCTAAGGTGGAATGGTGGGGAACTGCGAAGGTTTGTGTATAGTTTAGTGAGAGTACTGGGAGTAAGCAAGTTGAAATTAGCTGCCATGGTTAGAAGAGAGGCACTGGCATTGGGAGAGTTGTTGGAGATGGACCTTTAGCAGAATTTAGAATATTGGGTAGGCTGAAGTGTCTGATTTGTGAGTAGGTAGATTCACATAGTCTAAGGCCAAGTATGAAGGAGAAATAAATAATCTCTACCATGGAATTTTGGTTTGGGGATTGTAATGAAGGTACAATGTAACTGTGGCTTCTGAGGCTATATGAGGACGTAGTTTGGCTAATGGAGATAATGTCTGGTTATTTGGTAGTTAGAATAGTTGTGATGCTAATAGAAGGTCAGTTCTCTGTTTTGCTAATTTGCCCTTTACAGTGTGTTGCAGTAATTTTCCTGTTTTGGGGAGATTGTAATGAATCAACATACTTTATTGGTGATTGGATTTGTGTGGAGTTTCTTTCTGATGTGGATGCAATAAGGGAAAATCCATATTACAGTTGGGATAAAAGAATGTCTTTCACTTTTGTTGTACTGGTTAATCTTAGAGAGAAAGGGGGACATTTTATTGGCCCAAACTAAAAGGGAGTGGGGAGAGAAGGTTAGAGATGGGTCAAGCAAAGACCTATTTTTTTAAATGAGGTAGTATTTTCTATGGGTGCGTTGTTGGCCTCAAAATTTGTAAAGGGTATGGAGTTTTGTTAAGCTTTTGCTTGGTTTCAAAAGTCATGGTTTTAGTTTGGCTGTTGATGAGTAGGAGTTTTTTGTTACTGTTCCAGTAGATTAGTTAGAGGAAATCTAACTGGAGATATCTTGTGATTTTGAGTGGAACAGGACCATGTCATCACCATATAGTATTGTGGGGAGGTGAGATAGGTCAAAGTGTAGTTTGTTTAGTATAAATACAAAATAAGAAGGTGTCAAATACAGAACTCCTTTTTAAGGCTAGATGGCTGAGAGAAAGAGGACTGCACTTTCACATAGAAATGGTAGTCATTTAGCTAATTTTGAATAGAGGTGTAGCTAGTTAATGTGGCACCGGGTGCCATCCCCAGATTTGGCTCTCGTTTAAAAAAAAAATGAGGCCCTCCACTTCAGGCCTAAAAAAAAGAAAAAAGAAAAAAAAAACTTTTTCTTTTAACACTGTGGTAAACAGCTTGCTCTGACTTATACCACATCCAAAGGGCTGAAGCATGTCAGTCCTAACCGTAATAGAAGTATCAGCATTAATTTCAGTATTGGCATTCAATAAACTCCAGTACGAAAATAAATGTCAGTACTGCACTACCAACCAGTCAACTTCTGCCCCCTTCACCCCACCCTAACTACACCTGTGATTTTGAAACCATGGCTGGGTGTTCGGGCTGATGTTTGTTCCAAAGAGATGTTGAAGGAGAACATGGTTATTCATGAGATTGAAAGCTATAGTCAAGGACACTGATTTTTGTTTTTTTTTTTTTCAGGAAAAATATGGGTAAATCCTGTTTTATGACTATATGAGAATTGAAAAATCATTAATAAAAACAACTGAGTACATCAAAGGAAAGTCCACAAAGGATCAGGTTACATCAAACATGTTTTTAATGCACACCACTAGTAGAACACCGAGGTATGATCCTAAATAGCATGCTGGTGTCATTCCAAAGGGGTCCAATGTTTGTCAGCCTAGGAAGACATGGTTGACAGGCCATGCTGCTTTGCCAGGGATGGTCTTCACCTGTCACCTCTAGGTTTTCGGATATTGGCCAAAACATTATCCACCCCTGTAATGGATTTTTTAGGCATTGCTAAACAAGAAACTTCGATCCCTCATAAAATCATCAAAAGCCAGTTTCGAAAGAAAAATTGCCCTAGACACTAAAGATAATTACAAGGCCTTCTTTAGTTATGTCAGGAACATGGGCGGAAACTCCCAGATATGCTCTGAATTGTTGCATAATGGTACAAAATATACCGAACCTACAGACATAGCCAACATCCTGGCAGACAGATTCAGTGCAACCCCCCCCTTCCCCCCCAAAGGAGCAAATGCCTATCCCAACTGAATGTAACCTCCCTGACATCACAGATACACAGGTGAAAGCTGCCCTCTCCAAAGCAAAAAAAACAGCATCTATGGGACCGGACGAACTCCAGGAAGAACTGAACCCTCACATTAAGTCACTGTTCAAACTTAGCCTTACTACAGGATATGTACCCAAAGAATGGCGTACAGCTACAGTGGTCCCACTCCACAAAGGTGGTGCCACAACGGACCCCGGAAACTATCGCCCCATAAGCCTGACTAGTCTGGTCTGTAAAGCTATGGAGCGTATTATCATGAAACTCATAAACAAAGACATTGGGAGCCTCCAGACACTGGACCCTACCCAATTTGGCTTTGTTAGGGGCAGATCTTGCCTCTTAAACCTAGTTGATTTCTTTGAAACAGTTACCAAAGCCATAGATGAGGGCAAGGTAGTCCACACAGCCTACCTGGACCTCGCAAAAGCCTTCGACACAATACCCCACTTGGGTATCATAAATAAGCTTACCAGCTTAAATATCAACCACTATATCACAAGATGGGTTGCAAACTGGCTCAGAGATAAAACCCACATGGTCAGAATCGCAGGTGCCATGTCCGAATCCAAACCAGTTACAAGTGGCGTCCCACAGGGCTCAGTTCTGGGACCTCTCTTGTTCGGTATATACTTCTCTGAGGTTCAGGCTAACACAGGGGGATTATGGCTGACAAAGTTCGCAGATGACTGCAAACTGGGACGATAATCGAATCTCCAGCTGACACAAGCATCCTCCAAAAGGGTCTCACAGAGACGGATGCTTGGTGCCAGAGCCACGGCCTCAAGCTAAATGCTAAAAAGTGCATAGTCATCCCCTTTGGGAAAAACAAGGTGCCCACAAATTACCACATAGGTGGTAATCCATTAAATCGGAAGAAGTAATTAGAGATTTGGGGACCAACATAGATAGTAATCTCTCCTTTGATAATCACGTTGCCAAAGTGGTTAGAAAGACCTTCTATATAGCCCACCTTATCATGAAAGGGTTCGCATCTAGATCAAGAGAGGTCATTGTGCCCCTCTACTCGTCACTCATCAGGCCCATAATTGAATACCATGCCCCTTTTGGGATGTACCTTACCTGACACCTGCAGCAACTGGAGAGACCCCAAAAGTACCTCACCAAGAGGATCATGGGCTACAAACAGATGTCCTATGCAGCTCGACTGAAGAAACTCCAGCTCTACTCAGTTGCTTACAGCCTACTCAGAGGCGATCTATGCCTGACGTACAAAGCCATGTCAAACCCAGAATTAATGGACATGCTGCACCTCAAAAAATCCAAGTCCCTTACAGCTACATGCTCCAGGGACCTATACTTCAGCACAAAAATAAATAGGACATGCTGGAGGGACAGATTTATTTCCCAGAGGCTCCCCTCACTCTGGAATAGAATTCCAATTCATGTTAGACATAGCCCCTTGCTGACCCTCTTCAAGCAAAATTTGGACGCGTGGATGGGAAATTGCAAATTCACCCCTGGGATCTCCCCAGTGTCCCTGCTAGACAGAGGCACAGTATACTAATCTTAAAAGGGTACCTTCTGTGACCTACTTTACAGAAGCACAGTAGGCTAATCTAATAGGGAGGTGGAAGCCAAATACACTCTGGCTAGGCTTATAAATGCTCTAGGGCAGATAGCCTAGTATCTACCTATGAACCTATGAGTCAAACCTTGCAACATTACAAAAGCTACTCAGGACAAGCTAAAGGTGCTACTACTCAATGCTAGGAGCCTCAATAAGAAACTGCACTCCCTGGAGGCTCTCCTCACCCTGGAGAATGCTGATGTCTGTGCAGTTACTGAAACATGGTTCAAAGCCACAGAAAACACTCCAGTAGTACATGCTTATAATGCTTTAAATATATTCTGACCACCCACTGAACAAGAAAGAGCAAAAGGTGGAGGCGTATCTATCTAGATAAAAGGTAAGCACACCTCAAGGCTGGTAAAACAATATGACATGCTTGAGCTACTCCATGTCTATCTAACCATGGGAAAAATCCATTACCATATTTTTTCTAACTACAGGTCCCCTACCATGAACAAGAAAACCCATATGTCATAACTAAAGTTACTATAATCATTCACTATCCAGCTCAGTACCATACTCATGGGTGATTTTAGCTACCCCTCCATTAATTGGGAGGCATATACGTCCACTAACATGCAGGCCCAAAGACTTCTTAACTTTGTAAATGCAAATGCTCTGGAGCAGCTAGCCTGCATTCCCACTAGGGGAACAAATTTCCTAAATCTGGTACTCATAAGTATGGGAGAGTGCTGCACCCTCCAGTGTGATGTCCTCACTGGAAAGATCGGATCACAAAGCAGTCTCCCTTGAAATAAAAGTAACACCAGTCTGCCTATCTAACCCCCAAAACTTTAAGAACTTCTCAAAAGTTAAATTACCTTCATTAAGGGATAGCATAGCTAGTGGTGCAGCGGTAGCATTGGTGCCTCACAACAAGAGGTTCTCCCGTTCGATTCTCGGCTGGAGCGCTTTCTGTGTGGAGTCTGCATGTCTTCCCCATGGTTGAGTGGCATTCAAAAGACATGTGTAGAATGGGCATGCCTTTGTTGAAGGTTGGGTGTCGAGCTAGCACCTCGGCACCGTAAAAACCTACTGCCAGTCATTAGCGGACCGGAGTTTCGCTGTGGTGACCCCTAACCAGGAAAAGCCAAAAGAAGAAGAACAACAACAACATAGCTAGTTTCCAAACTCCCCCCAAATCCAGAAATCACAGAAACCTATGCAGAGTTGTACAGAAAAACCCTGAATGACCATATAAACAGCAGCATAGAAATGGGAGTACCAGATCAAAATAAACCTGGGTCAGACAGCAAAAACAAGCCACCCTGGTGGACCCGTGGTATTAATCGGTTATTTCTATTGTTTTTATATATATATATATATATATATATATATATATATATATATATATATATATAAATTGCAGTTTATTCATCTGCTTTTACTGTATTTGTGTTTCTTCCTACTTTATTACCATGGGCATTGACTACAACTCTGAACTGAGATATATAACAATAAGCATCCTTTTCTGTGCATTTAAAGTGTTTTTTTTTATTGTATCTGCTTTATTTTCTGAAAAAAAAAATACATGTTTCACGCCTTTCTAAGCTAGTGTAGTCCACTTTTCAGGTTAGTGCTGAATTCAGGGCTGTATTACAAATCTCTGTGTTTGCCCATACCTTACTTTGATAGAAGGAAGTTTCTCTGTTCACCTGTGAGAGAGGGGAGCTTTGAGCAGCCTATCTGTCCCTGGAGGACTGGTTTCAGCCCAGAAATTAGTAGTTTATTGGCCATTTTGGGCTAATTTCTATCCCTTTCATTTCCCTGCTATAAAAAACACATTTGCCCAGTTTTGCGGACCGGTTAGCTAGGGTATAACTATTCCCGGCTCCACAAAGTCTCCTCTTCAATTTTTCCCTTGGAACTAGACAAACTTTCAACTTAAGCACTCAAACCATTCATTTCTCAGCCCGGCACTTGCTCAAAACTCATAGCAAGCACTTATAAACCATAGCACTAGACCCCCCCCCATACTGTACAGAAGGACAAGGCTCTCTATTCGACCTTACCAGCTATTCAGTAAAACCGTTCACTGTACCTATCCAGGCATTTCCAAAGGGCAGTTTCAGGTGTACTCTCCAGTCCAACTGGTGAATCTTGGCATTTTGAAGCAATGTTACAACTGCCTCATGTACACCGAAAAACCCTCTCCTCCTACTACCAAACACTAATACATGCGAGAGATGCAATTATACAGCCAAACTGGAGGCTAAGCTCTCTCAACCCAAGACTGGATCAGACAGTCAAGAGGAGAAGGGAAATACTGGCATCACACCACCAGTCTCACATAGACCCATTAAACCAGCACTGGCAAAAAACACAAATAAATACACAAAAAGATACTCGGAGTCTCTAAATAAAAATCTGCAAAAGCAACAAAGACCTCCAAAGCAGATATCCTAGCAACTTCCACCCCCAACACAAACCATGAAACACATACTTCACAAAACCAGCGTGCCACACAATCACAGCCCTTAAGACAAAATAACATACCCAACATACTAGTAATAGGTGACTCTATAGTCAGGCACACTGACGTCCCACTCACTAGGCTGAATAAGGAGAAGGTTACTGTTAGCTGCCTGTTGGGTGCCAGGATCTGCCACATAACACAAGCACTCAGGTCACTCCAGAACAAGTACAAATATGACTCTGTCATTGTCCATGTTGATGTGAATGACCTGAGTCGTACCTCCCTGAACTACATGAAAAGAGACATGGAAGAGCTCTCTGATCATGTAGCCCAAGCTGGTATGACCCTGACCCTGAGTAGCATTACCAAGAAAGATACAATGGTATAAAGAAAAAATTATCAATTTCAACAATTGGCTATGTTTCTGGTGTCATTCAAAGGGGATTCAGTGTCTGTCCACCTAGGATGACATGCTCGACAAGCCACTCTGCTTCAGTAGAGATGGCTTGCACCTGTCACCTTTAGGCTTTCAAATACTGGCCAAGGCTCTTGCCACCCCCATAGTGCCTTTTTAAGGCAAGGCTCAAAAGACAAACCCACCGCCATAAATAATACAAGTAACAAAAATCTGAAGGTAATGCTACTCAGTGCCAGAAGTCTAAACCTCAAAATGCATGCACTTGAGGCACTCCTCAGTATGGAGAAAATCAATATATGTGCAGTAACAGAAACCTGGTTTAAGGCTCCAGAGAGCACCCCAGCACTACCGGGCTACAACTCATACTATACATTTCGGCCACAGAATCGGGACCGAAATACAAAAGGCGGAGGAGTATCCATATTCATCAAGGATACCCACACCTCCAGGTTAGTGGCACAGCACGATGCTTCAGAGATCATCCACGTGCAACTAAGAATGGGCAAAACTGCAATTCAAGTTGTAGCTTGCTACAGATCACCCATCATGTCCCAGGACCCCCAGTCAGAATTTCTGGAAACACTGGGAAACATAGAGGTCCTACTAAACACCCTAATATTGGGTGATTTCAACTACCCAAACATTAACTGGGAGAACTACTCAAGTACTAACTCCCTTGCCCAACATTTCCTAGAATTTATAAATTCAAACACCCTGGATCAACTTGTCAACACTCCCACCAGAGGTGACAACATATTGGGCCTGGTCATCACCAACATGGGCGACCGGTGTTCCAGACCGGAGGACAACCCCTCACTGGTTAGATCTGACCATAAACAAATCACTTTGGATATCCACATTCCGCCCCCACCCCAGATAAGGAAACTGCCATGAAAAACTTTTCAAAAGCAAACTTCACGTTACTTAAGACCGAGGTGGAAAGTTTCAAAGTCCCCATGCTAAATGATAACGCTGTCCAAGCTGCAAAATCCTTTACTAATGCATTCTACGGGCACCTACAAGAATGCATGGATTGTGCTATCCCAAGCAAAACCAACACACACTCCTCCAAGAAAAGGAAACCAGTCTGGTGGACCCCTGCCATAAACAAGCTATACAATAGAAGGAGGAAACTAGTACAGAAAAGAGTAAAATCCCAAGAAGGGAAGACATCTCTGATCAGTATCAGCAAGAAACTACAATCCCTCATAAAATTGTCCAAGGTGAGCTTTGAAAGAAGAATTGCCAAGGACTCCAAAGATAACCACAAGACATTCTTTAGCTATGTCAAGAATCTAAGTGGCAATGCTCAGATCTGCTCGGAGTTAAAGCAAAATGGCACAAAATACACTGAACCAACCGATATTGCCAACATCCTGGCAGACAGGTTCAGTGCAAACTTCACCCCCCCCTCACCCCCAAAAGGGCCCATAACCATACCAGAAGAATGTAGAGCCTGTGAAATCACAGACACTCAGGTTAAAACAGCCCTCTCCAAAGCCAAAAACACAGCATCAATGGGACTGGATGGTGCCCCAGGCTGTGTCCTACAGGAGGTCAAAGACGAACTAACTCCTCACCTAAACACACTGTTCAAACTCAGCCTCTCCACAGGCTACTTACCCATAGAGTGGTGCAAAGAAACGGTTATTCCACTCTACAAAGGTGGAGCCCCAACAGACCCCAGGAACTATCGCCCTATAAGCCTGACTAGCTTGGTGTGCAAGGCTATGGAGCGCATCATCATAGAACTCATTAACAGAGACATTGGGAAACTCCAAACACCGGACCCTACCCAGTTTGCCTTTGTTAAGGGCAGATCATGCTTCCTAAACCTGGTGGACTTCTTTGAGACAGTTACCAAGGCTATAGATGAGGGAAAGGTGGTACACACAACAAGGGGTGGCTCGTGCTATTGGGCTGCAGGACTGCAGACCCCAAGCTGTAAAACATAACACAAAAGAAAATAAAAAAGAAAAGAAATTAAAAAAAAAATAACGCGAGTTGCGGAACATTGTGCATGCGAACTTGTGGCATTTCTGATATTTGGACTGCTGGTGAACAGGTCTGGAGCATGCGCACAGAATCCAGACTGTCTCACCAGCAGTCCAGATTAGGAAGACAGCATTCAGAAGGAATATCGCAGAAGTCTATGCAGTAACAACTGCATAGACTGGAAGGGGATCAGACTGCAATGTCCACAGGCTGGGTAGCACCCAGCTTGCTTGCTCTGCTCTCATGGGAAGAACTAGGACGAGCCTCGCAGGCTTTTCTACTGAATGGACTTGCTCTCCTACAACGGACCTTACTGAATGGATGTTACGGGAAGGACTTGCTCTCGTTATACAGACCTTACTGCACTAACTTGTTCTCAGGTATGGAACTGCAGGAGAAGTGTGTGTGTGTGTGTGTGTGTGTGTGTGTGTGTGTGTGTGTGTGTGTGTGTGTGTGTGTGTGTGTGTGTGTGTGTGTGTCAGTGACAGAGACTCTAAAGTTAACAATGTCTTGTAGAGAAATCATATAATCTGAGAACAGCGGGCTCTTCATAGGTTCATAGGTTCATAGGTAGGTACTAGGCCATCGGCCCTAGGGCCCATACAAGCCTAGCCAAAAAATGTACCCTGGCTTTCGCCACCCAAGAAAATTATTTTCCTGTGCCCCTGTCGAGCAGAGCCACAGAAGTGATCCCCGGGGTGAATTTCCCATTTCCCATCCAATCATCAAGACTTTTCTTGAAGAGTGCTAATGAGGATCTCTGTGTGACATAGATAGGTAGTCTGTTCCAGAGTGTCGGAAGTCTCTGGGACAGGAATCTATCCCTCCAGCATGTTCTGTTTATTGTGGTGACAAGGTTAAGGTCCCTAAAGCGTGTAGCTCGGAGGAATTGGGATTTCTTTAAGTGGAGCATGTCCAACAGCTCTGGGTTTGACATAGCTTTGTATGTTAGGCAGAAATCGCCCCTGAGTAGGCGATATGCGATGGAGTAAAGCTGTAGTTTTTTGAGACGGTCTGCATAGGGCATCTGTTTGAGGCCAGCAATCCTCTTTGTGAGGTATTTCTGTGGTCTTTCCAGTTGTTGTAGATGTCTTGTGAGGTACATACCAAAAGGGGCATTGTACTCTATAATGGGTCTAATGAGTGATGAGTAGAGGGGAACAATTACCTCTTTTTCTGGATGAGAATCCTTTTGTGATGAGATGAGCCACGTAGAAGGATTTCCTGACCACTGTGGCGATGTGATTATCAAAGGAGAGACTACTGTCCACCTGTGTCCCAAGGTCTCTTATCACATTTTCGGCATTAAGTAAACTACCAGCTATGTGGTAGTTCATGGGTACAGAGTTTTTACCAAAGGGGATGACAATACACTTTTTGGCATTGAGCTTCAGGCCATGGCTTTGACACCAGGTATCTGTCTCAGTGAGGCCCCTTTGTAGTTTGTCCACATCGGTAGGAGTTTCGATTATGGCTCCTAGTTTGCAGTCATCTGCAAACTTTGTTAGCCAAAGACCTTCTGTGTTGGCCTGCACTTCAGAGAAGTAGATACCAAACAGGAGAGGACCCAGGACTGAACCCTGTGGTACTCCACTTGTTGTGACATAGGGATTTATACCTAGTTTAGTGAGCTTATCTATAATTCCAGAGTGGGGGATGGTGCCGAAAGCCTTGGCAAGATCTAGATAAGCTATGTGAACCATTTTACCCTCATCTATGGCTTTGGTGACTGCTTCAAAGAAGTCAATCAGGTTTAGGAGACATGATCTGCCTTTTACAAATCCAAACTGAGTAGGGTCCAGAGTTTGGAGATTACCAATGTCTTTGTTTATGAGTTCCATGATGATACCTTCCATGGCCTTGCAGACCAGGCTCGTCAGGCTAATGGGGCGGTAGTTCCCGGGGTCCGTCATGGCTCCCCCTTTGTGGAGTGGGATAACTGTTTGGTGCGCCATTCAGTGGGTACAAAGCCTGAGGTGAGGCTATGATTGAACATGGTACTTAGGTAGGGTGCCAGTTCATTCTGTAGTTCATGTAGAACGCAGCCTGGGATATTGTTAGGTCCCATGGATGCTGTGTTCTTGGCTTTGGAGAGTGTTTTTTACCTGTGCAGCCGTGATTATAGGAACTTTGCATTCTTCCGGTATAGAGATGAGCCCTCTAGGGGGTGAGAGGGGGGTAAAGTTAGCACTGAACCTATCTGCTAGGATGTTGGCAATATCAGTTGGTTCTGTATATTTAGTGCCATTATGCTGTAACTCAGAGCAGATCTGAGTGTTCCCAATTAGATTCTTGACATAGCTATAGAATGCTTTGTGGTTGTCTTTAGAGTCAGTGGCAATTTTGTTTTCGTAACTAGCTTTGGAGGATTTTATGAGGGATCTCAGCTTCTTACTGAGGTTGACCTGGGAGTTCCTCCAGTCATGGGATTTTACTCTTTTTTGCAACTGTTTTTTTCTTCTGTTGTAGAGTTTGTTTATGGCAGAGGACCACCAGATTGGCTTCCTTTTTTTGGAGGATAACATCTTGGTTCTATTAGGGATGGCATGATCCATGCACTCCTGTAAGTGCTTATAAAGTGCATTTGTGTAGGATTCGGCAGTCATACCTCTATTGTCCATCTGCATGGGTGTCATGAAGTTTGCCACTTCTGTCTTAAGAAGTGTGAAGTTGGCTTTTGAGAAGTCTTTTACGATGGTTTCCCTAATTGCGGCTGGGGGTGGGATGTGGGTGTCTAGGCTGATTAGCTTGTGGTCGGATCTGACCAACGAGGAATTGACCGCTGGTGTGGAACACCTGTTTCCTATGTTGGTAATGACCAGGTCTAGGATATTGCTGCCCCTGGTGGGGGTGTGAATAAGTTGATCCAAGGCGTTGGAATTTATGAATTCTAGAAAACGTTGAGCAAAAGAGTTGGTACATGAGTAGTTTTCCCAGTTAATGGTGGGTAGTTGAAATCACCCATTATTAGGGTGTTGGGTTGTACCCTAATACTTTCCAGTGTATCAAGAAATGAGGAGTGTGAATCCTGGGGCATGGTGGGGGGGTTTGTAGCAAGCTACAATTTGGATTGCGGTCTTGCCCAGAGTTAGTTGCACTTGGATAATCTCGGATGCATTATGCTGTGCAACTAGCCTGGAGGTGTGGATATCCTTAATGAATATGGACACGCCTCCGCCTTTAGTGCTTCTTTCTGGGTTAGGTGGCCAAAATATGTGGTATGAATTGAAGCCTGGTAATGCAGGGGTGCTCTCTGGAGCTTTGAACCAGATCTCTGTCACTGCACAGATGTCAATGTTCTCCATTTTAAGGAGTGCCTCGAGTGAGTGCATTTTGAGGTTTAGACTTCTAGCATTGAGTAGCATTACCCTCAGATTTTGCTTGCTTGTACCTGTTACAGTGGTGAAGTTGTCATTTGAACCTTGCCTAAAAAAGGCACTATAGGGGATGCAAGAGTCTTAACCAGTATCCGGAATCCTAAGGGTGACAGGTGCAGGCCATCTCTGGCAAATCATCGTGGACTGTCGATCATGTCGTCCCAGGCAGACAAATACTGGATCCCCTTAGAATGACACCAGAAGCTTAGCCAATTGTTGAAGTCAATCATTTTGTCCTTGTACTGTGGTATCATTCTGGGTGATGGCAGGATGCAACTCAGGGTTAGGGTCATACCTGCCTGGGATACAAGATCGGAGAGCTCCTCCATGTCTCTTTTCATGTAGTCCAGGGAGGTACGTCTCAGGTCATTCACACCAACATGGACAATGACAGTGTCATATCTGTACTTATTGTGGAGTGACCTGAGTGCATGCGTTATGTGGCGGATCCTGGCACCTGACAGGCAGCTGACAGTAACTTTCTCCTTGTTTAGTCTAGTGAGTAGAACATCAGTGTGCCTGACTATAGAGTCACCTATGACTAGAGTGTTGGGTACGTTGTTATGCCTTACGGGCTGTGCTTGAGTGGCACACTGAGTTTGTGGGCTATGTGTCATTTGGGTTGTGTTGGGGGGGTGGAGTTTGCTTGCGTTTATGCTTTGGATGTCCCTGATGCTTGGGCAGGTTTTTATTGAGAGCCTCCGCGAATGTAGGTGTGTGTTTTGTGTTTCTATGTGTGTGTTTTGGTGGTGTAGGTTTTGAGAGACTATGTTATCTTTGTTATGAAGTAATTTTCTTATAAGGGAGACAGGCATTTTTCCCTTTTACAATGAAAAGTTAATAATGATAGAAATAATGACAATAAATGCAGCATATTTATTTATTCCTAACATTTCTTAATTAATAGGTCAAGCCACTTTTCTTAGGAGACCAAGGGACAAACCATCTATTAACTCAGGGCTAAATACGGTCTGCAAGGTGCATCAGTTACTATGCATTGTGTCAGATGCAGGTGCATTATGGAATGTAAAGCGTGATTATCAGCGATAAAGGTTCCCTGTTACATTGTCGCAGAAACAGGTTGTCGAATGCATCTTTGTCGAACTGAAAAGCGTGAAAAGGCAAAATAGCGAAGCAGCTTTTCAGTGAATTCTTTCCCTGGGAATGAATTTGCTTGGCCGCTTTCACTTCTTTGCCATTTTTGGCACTTTAGTGCGATGTCAAAGTTGGTATATTTAAGTAGGGGGGTGTGGGGGGCACAGCCCCCCATGTTGGTGGGTGTGGGGGGCGAAGCCCCTTACATTATGTAATGTTTTACAGTTTTTGGGTTTTTTATGTCGGAACAGTCATTTTTTTCCAAGGGAAAAATATTGCTGTTCTGAGGTTTCGACATTGTAAGCTTTTGCTTACATGGGGTCGATTATGTGTCATTCGCTCTTCTGAGCATGCGATATCATAATACAGACCGGCTATAAACATATGCAGCAGAGTATAGTGTATGCCAATATTTTAGCGTTCATTATCAGTGCCTAATGCTCAAGAACAGATAAATTTGTAGTCACAGCAAAAAACACAGTAATACTAAACTTTTTAATAGAGAGTGTGTGTGTGTGTGTGTGTGTGTGTGTGTGTGTGTGTGTGTGTGTGTGTGTGTGTGTGTGTGTGTGTGTGTGTGTGTGTGTGTGTGTGTGTGTGTGTGTACGTGTGCGTGTGTGTGTGCGTGTGGAAAGTATCCGCTTTAATAATAAAAACAGTGAAATTTGCTGGAAAAATCATTAAACTGTTCATTGGAAGTATTTGCATTTGATTAAATCATGTGAACACTAATCAAATACAGTAAATCAACTGTAGCTTAATATTAAAAGAGGAAAAAAGAAAGATTATCCGGGAAGGATGGATAAAGTATACAATGCAAACTGGTGGAGAGAATAGGTCAAAAGTGGAAGTAAAAACATTCTGATAAGGAACTATATTAAGGTTGGGAGTTGATAAGTAGGTTGCATTCTACCTAGAAACCTGGATAGCAACAGGAAAAACACCACTGAGTAACTCCACAGTCAGTCTATTTAGGATGATTCAGCTTACATGATTTCAGTGCACATTTAAACTAGTAGACTTGATTAATGCAAGTAGATGGATGTAAGTGGCTCAGTGGCTTGATTCTGAAACTACTAAATGTTCTTAGGTGATAATCATGTGAAAAAAATAATGATCTGATTATAGGCCATGAAACCACATTGGCAAAGCGGGGAGAGAATGGTCAGCTCATACAGTTTTGAGCAAAAAGAATTTGTATGAATGACAGCCTGTTGGCGAAATACATCCACCCAATATTTTCTAATGCTATAAAATCACTAGCAAATCATGCCATATGACTGCAGGTCTTATCAAGTTGGCAAGAGCCTGAATTCCCTACCCACCACCATTCATAAAACATTTGCAGATTTTTGCCTCATAGTTCTGTTCCTCATAAAATCTGTGGTTTCTGTATTTTTGTGTCTTTACACAGTCAGTAGAGTAGTGGTGCAGTGGTAGCATTGTTGCCTGACAGCTACAGGTTCTCTGGTTTGATTCTTGGCTGGGGTGCCTTCTCTGTGGAGTCTGCATGTCCTCCCTGTGTTTGTCTGGGTGCTCTGGTGTCCTTCCATCTTACAAAGACATGTCAGGAGTGTTTCTCCTTGGGCATCTCCTGAAAATTGGCTTTTGTTCAAAGTCAGACTTTCCTGGTTAATAAATGTTAAATAAATAAAAATGCCAAGCATTTGAATTTCAGACGTCATACTCTTCAGAAAGTACATGGTAACACAAAACCTTTTATTCTAGCAATTTTCTAAGTTTATAAGATGGCTATTTGAAATGTGTCCCTATTTTTGGGACTGTATTCCTCCATTATTGGCTTTGTCCAGGTTTTTTGTGCTAAGGTTGAAAGGTATGGTAAGATTTGAATTAATTGAATATGTTTGGGGGCTGTATTCCCCCCATTACTGGCTTTCTCCAGATGTTTTTTGCTAAAAGGTTGAGAGCTATGGTGAGAACTGAATTCTCTGGATATGTTTGGGGGCTTTATTCCCCCATTACTGGCTTTGTCCAGGTGGTTTTGCTAAGAAGTTGAGAGCTATGGTGAAAACTGAATTCACTGGATATGTTTGGGGGCTGTATTCCCCCATCATTGGCTTTTTCAGGTGTTTTGTGCCAAGAGGTTGACAACTATGATGAGAACTAAATTCACTGGATAAGTTTGGGGGCTGTATCCCCCAATTATTGGCTTTTCAGGTGTTTTGTGCTAAGAGATTGACAACTATGGTGATAACTTAATTCACGAAATGGTAGCCATTTATGTTTCAGTCTTCCTCTCTTTCACAAAACAGCTAATTTGGCATAGTGGTATGTTGCTCTGACTGTTTTGCACAGGGTCCTGGGTTCAAGACTTGGCAGTGAAATGTGTGTTGGTAACACAGCATTTTATTCTAGCGACTTTACAACATTATACAAGCAATGTTTAAAATGTGTCCCTAGTTTTGGGGCTTTTGCCCCCCCCCAACAAATTTTGGCATTTTCCAGATTTCTTGTGCTGCAAAGTTTAGAGATACAGCTGAGTGTTGAGTAGAATTTACAAGAAGCTGAGAGCTGCATGGGGAGCAAACATTTAGTGCTGCTTATGCTGAGTCTGCTTGCATTGTTATTAGCACAACAGGTAGTATACTTGCTTTTGATGCAGAAGGCTGTGGGTTCTACTCCCACAGTAGGTAGATGCATTGCTGATACTGTACTGTGTTGCAAAGGTGGTGGATGCTGCAGTCCTTTTTGGTTAAGATACCTAGTAACTATGAACCTGTTATCAGTTTGCCATCCATTCCCTATTGCAATATTACTAGCTTATCATTTTTTAGTGTAACATAGGCAATGTTTTTCCTCAAGGGCAACAGGCACTTTATTTGCAGATGAAACAATGAAATATAAAGTTGTTTGCTAGCAGCAATCTCTTCATTAGTTACAGATCTCTTTAATGTGGAATTATTTAGATGACTTTTACTTCTTCAGAGATTGTGCATATTCACTGATACTGGTGAACTGTATAAATTTGAGTAGACTTTTATGATAGAAATGTTCTGAATTGGGCACTTTTGTTATTATTGGTGCATGCATTTTGTTTCATTGTTTACTGGAAAAATGTTCAAAACAATAAATTTAAAACGCCCTCTAAAACTGTACTGTATTGTACAAGGAATATAATTTAATGCAGTCAGGAAGGTATATCAAAGAGCATGTGTATGTTTTGTGTGCAAGGGGCCTGTGATTTGAAAACAGCCCAAAGTTAATCTTTATCTGCCACTGGCAAAATGTATTTTCTTTGAATGTGAGTTTCAATGCTGTTTCAATGAATGTGAGTATCAAGTGCAGAGAAGTTTTAATGCTAAGTCTGTTTTCATTGTAAGACTGCATTGCTTTGTTTAGCAGATATCTATTAGTATTTGTGCAGTAAAATGAAAAATAAAACTTTCAAATGAAATCCAAATCATCGCAGAAGTAAAGCAGTATGCACATTAGTGTTTATGGTAAATGGGGCGCAATAGCCAAGCAATGGTTCATTGGAATGACTGCGGGGGGGCTCCATTCAATGATGATTTAGTGAGGGGGGAAGGGGCAGCAAACTCAAAGACAGCCCCGGCTGAACTAGACCTCTCAACTCTCCAGATTTTTGCAGAATGAATAGATTTTTGCTTCTTATTTTTGGTTTGTTCCTCATAAAATTTGTGGTTTTCTAGCAAATCATTTAGGAATTAAGTCACTAAATAATGACAGACACTGAGTTGCAGACTTCATAACCTTCAGAAAAATGCATGCTAAAGCAAAACCTGTTCTTCTATCAACTGTCTCAGTTTATACAAGAGCAATTTTAGTACTGTTTATATGTTCCCCCAATATATTTGGCCTTGTCCAGATTTCCTGCATTAACAGGTTGAGAGGTTTGTGCAAATAAATTGCTTTATAGAATTAGGCATATCCAAACCTCTCAACTGTCCCCAATTTTGGCTCAAAACGTTGCTTTTCCCCTAATAATCCCTCCACAAAATGGCAATTTTGGAAGAGAACGTGGAGGGTTTACAATTAATAAATAACTGTAATAATCAGAGTTATAGACTACTTTTATTTCAGAAATGCATATAGATTCTTTTATTTTGTCAGCTGCTCAAGTTAGCAGTACTAATATTTAAAAAGTGTCCCTTCTTTGACAGGTTCCCAGCTGTATTGTGTGGCTATTTTATATTTTTGCATCACATTTTTGGTCCGTTTTTCATAAAATTGTGTTTTTTTGGCAAATTAGTGGCAAATCATTAAAGACTGAAGTTAGAAAATAATGACAGACATTTTCGTTTCAGATTTCATACCCTTCAGAAAATTCATACTAATGCAAGACATACTATTCTATTATCTTTCTAAGTTTATAAGAGCAATATTTAAAAAAAATGTCCTTATTTTTGGGCCTTTGTCCCACTTCTATGCATGGCTTTGTCCAGATTTCTTGCTCTGAGGTTGAGATGTATGACAAATATGTCAGGGCCATCACAGTCAACCAGAGACATTTCAAATTGTGACATACTTGTTGCACCCCACTCCAACATTGAAAGCCTTTCTGTTGTTGCCATGCAGAGAATACCTGCATAACTAGATAACATATAAGCCTTGGGTATTGAAATGCATATGACAGTATTTGTAATAAAGGACAGGATTACATTATTTTAAGAAGCTCATTACATTTTGACTTTTAGTCATCTTTGCAGGCTTTACCTGTAAACTAAACAGAATGCCAATCTATCGTGTGTGAACCATAACTTGTGCAGTAATCCTTTAAGCAATGTATCTTGAGCTTGTTTCTTGTTTGCTTTTCATTATTTACTTTGATCAAGTTTTCCCCATGAAACAAGTAGATAGTTGTTGTCAGGCAGCAGGTCTTTTTTGGATAAGAAACATTTTTACAAGTGGGGCATCCCAGAGATTGCACATTCAGCATGTTACTTGGTACTTTAATAAAGCTGAATATAAATTATAATTAGAACTGCAGTGCAAGGAGAAGTGGTTTGAGTTGAGTGCTGCTTGTTTTTCTTATACTTTATTTTGACTGGCATTCCAGTAATGTATTTAAAAAGTAATTTATTTTTTCATGCCTCACAACCTTTTTGTTTCCATCTAGATATTAAGTAAGCTGCCATGCAGCCAATGCATTGAAATATTGTTTTCTTCTACACTTCATTTTGTCTTGCTTTGACTGTCATAATGATGGTTTGGCACCCAGGGCAGCGTATTTAATTAAAGTCATAGTTTTTGTGGTTTTGTGTATAGTTCCTCCCCTTTCTTATTGGCAGCACCCCTTCCCACTGACTCCACCCATTCAGCTGTCTCCTGCAGCCCCCCTTTGATTTGAAGTCACCAGCCGCCACTGCACTCAACACACCTAGACCTCGCAAAGGCCTTTGACACCATTCCCCATTCTGGTATTATAGACAAGCTCACTAGCCTGAACATAAACCCCTATGTCACAAGATGGGTTGCCAATTGGCTCATGGACAGAACCCATCTGGTGAGAGTTGCAGGAGCTAGGTCTGACTCTAAACCGGTTACAAGTGGCGTTCCTCACTGCTCAGTCCTAGGACCCCTCTGTTTGGCATATACATCTCAGAGGTGCAGGCAAGCACAGGACGACTATGACTGACCAAGTTCTCAGACGACTGCAAACTAGGGGCTGTAATTGACTGTACGGCTGACACAGACATCCTCCAAAAGGGTCTCACTGAGACGGATACCTGGTGTCAAAATCATGGCCTCAAGCTAAATGCTAAAACGTGCATAGTCATCCCCTTTGGAAAAAACAAAGTACACACAAAGTACCACATAGGTGTTAGCCCCCTAAATACAGAAAACGTAATAAGGGATCTCGGGACCCAAGTCGATAGTAATCTCTCCTTTGATAATTACATTGCCAAAGTGGTTAGAAAATCCTTCTATGTGGCCCACCTAATCACAAAAGGGTTTGCACCCAGATCAAAAGAGGTCATTGAGCCCCTCTACTCATCACTTATCAGACCCATCATAGAGTACAGAGCCACATATAGGATGTACCTTACAAGACACCTGCAACAGCAGGAAAGACCACAGAAGTACCTCACCAAGAGGATCACTGGCCTCAAACAGATGCCCTATGCACCTCGACTGAAGAAACTCCAGCTGTACTCGGTTGCATACCGCCTACTCAGAGGTGATCTCTGCCTGACATACAAGGCCATATCCAACCTAGAATTGATGGACATGCTCCACCTAAAGAAAACCTTATCCCCTCGAGCCACATGCTCTAACGATCTAAACCTCACCACAACAATAAATAGAATGTGCTGGAAGGATAGATTCCTGTCCCAGAGACTTCCCATGCTCTGGAACAAGATTCCAGTCTACATTAGGCAGAGCTCCTCACTAACACTCTTCAAGAGAAACCTTGATGAGTGGATGGGAAACAGAAAGTTTACCTCGGGGATCACTTCAGTGGCTCTGCTGGACAGAGGCACAGGGAACTACTGTAAGGGGGCAGCGAAAGCCAACTCATTCTGGCTAGGCTTATAAATGCCTTTGGGCAGATAGCCTAGTACCTACCTATGAACCTATGAACAAAAGACAGAAAATCCTGTTGAGAACTAAAAGGAAATGAGGCAGTGCCATGATTGCTCCCCAGACTAGTTAAAGTGGATAACACATACATACAAAATCTAGAGCACTTGATAATAGTTTTCAATCTTACTCACAAACACTGGCTAATCTACAATGTATGTACTGTACCTGTGTACTATGTATGTATTCTACCTATGTTCCAAATTTCAGCTGTACACCACAAATCTATTAATTTCCTTTATTTTTAAAATTAATATTTTTTTGTTTGTTTCTCTCCACTGTAACTGTTTATGTGCCACATACCACTGTAAAAACATGTCTCCTGTAATTTGTGTGTATACTGATCATGTCTAAATAACTAAATGTGTCTGTAATTTTTCTTTCTGGAGCTTTTCTCCCCAGGCCTCTGCTGAAAAAAGGGCCTTTTCGGCTCAGTCAGACACCCCTGGTTAACAAATGTAAAATAAAATAAATAAAATGTGCACAACAGAGCAAAAGTCCCTCATTAGTCTAAACAAGTGAATCAAGGAACTAGTCAAGTCTCTGAAAGCATACTTTGAGGTAAAAATAGTCTCTAATGCTAAGGATAACCGTAAGGCATTTTTCAGTTATGTCCGCAGTCTTAAGGGCAACCCCCAACAATGTGCTGAAATTAGTTGTAGACTGCATCATGTATTCTCAGCTGGAAGATATAGCAAATCTGCTGGCCAACAAATTCAGCTCAAATTTCACCTCCCATTTACCCCCAGTTCTCCCCAAGAAATACCCTCCACCACTCCACTGCCAATTATCACCAAAGAACAGGTTGCCACTGCACTCTCTAAAGCTAAAATCATGGCTTTAGTGGAGCCTAACAATATACCAGGTTGCCCCTTAAACAGCTTAAATCAGGAATTATTAGGCCTATTAGGATCTCTATTTAACTGCAGCCTCTGGACTGACTTTATCACAATAGAGTGGAGGACAGCAATAGTCATCAGTCTACATAAAGGGGTACCATCTACTTACCTGGGAATTTACAGACCCATAAGTTTGACTAGTCTTATATGTAAGGCCATGGAAAGAATAGTCATGGACCTGATAAATAATGACAGAGGAAACCTGCAAGCTTTGGACCTGACACAATTTGGCTTTATCAAGGGCAGGTTATGCCTATTGAATGTTGTGGATTTCTCTGAGAAAGCCAGTAAAGCCATGGATGATGGTAAAATGGTACATACTACCTACCTTGACTTGACCAAGGCATTTGATACAATTCCTCACTCAGGTATTATAAATAAACTCACGAAACAGGGCATAAATCCCTACATTACCAGATGAATAGCCAATTGGCTGACAGACAGGACACATGGTTAATGTGGGTGGATTCAGATCCAGCAAGAGGCCAGTTACTAGTGGTGTGCCACAGAGCTCAGTGCTGGGATCACTTCTGTTCGGAATATGTTTCTCTGAAGTCAAGGCTAATATGGTAGGCCTATGGACGATAAAGTTTGCCATCAACTGTAAGCTGGGGTCAATTATTGAATCCTCCAGTTATTTAGATATCCTTCAGGGGGGTCTAGATCAGACAAATGATTGGTGCCAGAACCATGGCCTAAAACTAAATGTGAAGAAATGCATTATCATACCCTTTGGGAAGTCAAGTACCCCTGCAAATTACAACATCAATAGCACACCCTTAAGAGTAGACTCAGAGGTGTGAAACCTAGGTACAAATATAGTAGCCTGAACTTTGACCACCATGTGTCCACAGTGATGAGAAAATCCTTTTATGTGGCGCAACTTATAAATATAGTTATGGCATCCAGATACAAGGAAATTATAGTCCTGCTGTTCTCAGCCGTCATTAGACCAATAATGGAGTACAATGCACCTTTTGGTACTTTCAGAAGCTGGAGAGACTTCAGAGGTTCCTCAGAGAAAATACAGGGTGTAAACAACATGGCCTATGCATGTAGACTAAAATCCCTATCCCTTTACTCTGTCTCCTACCGACTATTAAGTGGTAACCTATGCCTGACCTACAAGGCACTCACAAGTATCCAACTTTGATGGAGATGTTACACATCCGCAAGTGAAACAGCACAAGGGTCACCCACTCTAGGGATCTAAACTTAGCAACTCAAACAAAACATGCTGGAGAGACAGATATGTGTCTCAGAGATTGTCCCTTCTTTCAAACAGGCTTTCTATTCACATTAACCAGAGCCCTTCCCTAGCCCTCTTCAAACTCAGTTTGGAGCAATGGATGGGAAATCACAAATTTGCATCTGGAGTAGTCTATGTCCTTTATGGGCCGGGACAATCTGTAAAATACTTAATGCGTAGGCACAAATTCATGCCATCCTCTTGCCCCTAGGGGCCATATATTGGGTAAAATTTGGTTATTTTGGCTAGGCTTTTAAGGGCCTTAATCCATGAGCCTAGTAATCTTCTATGAACCTATGAACCTATTTTTCCTCTCCTTTTTTCTCAACCCCTTCACAAAGTTTAATTGTCACTCTTCTTTTCCTGCACTCCCCCAATATTCCGTATCCACCATTTCTATACCCTTATCCTGTCAATTGTAGAGCCGTTGTCTCTCATTCTGTAGGTACATGAGACTAGCATGAAATTCATCCCTCATTTTACCCTTAATGTACCTGTTTTACCATTCTGTGTCCTAATCCTGTATCCTGTATTCTGTAGCTCATTTGCTCTTCTGATTTTCACTAGATTCGTCTTTTTATGAGTTGTGTTCTGTAGGAATAGCCCTTTTAACAGAAAAGAAAAATAAATACACTTATTACTGATATCGTTAGCCATGGTTGTCATTGGTGTTACTGTTATTGTTATATCTGTTATTGTTATTATTAAGGTCATTGAGTATTGCATGCATAGTACCTTTGTTACTGTGTCTTGACTGCATTTATTAATTCTGCCTTTATATGTGCTGTGTATTAATCTTGCTATTTCTTGGCATATCCTGTAACAAGAATACTGAAAAATATAAGGCATTTAAAAGATGCATCCTGGCTTCATCAAAAGCCATGTATTTAAAGTTTGTTTTCCAAGCAAAGAGGCCTCTGGAATGTCCAAAAACAAGTATGCAATATGAGTTTAAAGTAAAGGCCACCATCTGCTAAACTCTGCCTGACATCTCAGTTGAGTAACCGGTCTTTTGTACTGTCAAAGAGGTGCCTTAAACATATAAAACCACTAAGGTGATGCATAAAACTACAGTGCCACTCTGCTTCTCGGACATTAAGGTGTCAAGAGGTGAGAAAGAGGTAAAAAAAACTCACAGGAAGTAAAATAAGGATCTCTGCAATTCCCTCCTTTTTCAAGATTTGTTTTTAATCAAAGAGATAATGTATTGTAGTAAGATAAATAGATGAGGCAAAGGTTGGACTTCATTAACTACAGAAACAGAACAAAGGAAATCCCAAGCCCTCTCTGTCCTGCAAAGATATATGTACTGCAGTGAAATTCAACTCATTTAGTCATTAATTTTTTTCGATGCTCAGTCATTTGGTCATTCAGTCATTCTGAGGCAGTCAGGCAGAGTCAGACCTGGAGTCATCCAGAGACTTCAGACTTTCAGGTATTGTATCTTCTTATTCCAGTCATGCTGTTTGCTGACAGGCACTTAAAGGGCCCTGTTGAAGGACTGACATAGCTTTCTACACTCTGGAGAAGGAACCAAAGACTGTGATATCACATCTTGCCAGCTCTGGGACCTGAAAATCCAAAAAGGTAGATCCATTCTCAGTGAGGTAAAGTGGAGTGTGCCAGACAAAAACATTTAACCAGGATTCCCTGCAATTGAACTGGACTTTACCCTATTAAGGGAGCCCAAATCCAGGTGCCAGGAAGCATAACCTAGTTTGTAGATCTCCGCAAAGAAAGAGTGGACAGAGAATGCATTACTATTCCACAGTGCCCACCAAGGAAAAATGCTTTAAAACAAACCACATATTATAGCCATACAAAAAAAAAAAAAAAAAAACAACTATGTGATTAATTGAGAAAATACTTTAAGCCCGGACCATTTAAATTTGTTTTGATCTCTTGGGATGTTCCCTTACCATACTGCCAGGAACTACTTTAAGTAATTTGATGTTTTTGACTTTCATGCTGTACAGCAAGTTACATTTTATTAATTAATAGCAACTTAAAAATAAGTTTGTGAAAATAGGCGGAGGCTGCCAGCCTAGCCAAATAGAATTTTGTAGATAATACTGTCATTTGTAAGTATTAATATAAGCCACAGGCTTGTTCTCTTAAATGGGGAAAAATGTTGGTAAATGTTAAACTTTCAAAAATGTAACAACAGTGCACTCTGCTGTAAGAAAGCTAAGTCAAGCATTTTATGACTGCCTTTGATCTTTAAAGTCGGCTCCGATATGTCTAGATGAAAGAATTCTTGCCTATTGTTTTGAGGCCAGAGTTAACGGCTAGAATTTGCATCTATAAATGTCCTTTATTGGTCTGGTTTCTGACCAGGTGTAAATAATGTAAATGTAGTTTCTGTTAGCCTGGGAACACCAGAGAAGTGTGAAGAATGATGTCATGTGAAGCAGCTCTGTGTTATCAGTTTAAAGAGAGAGAATCAAAGAGCTCAGGGCATTTTGTCTTGAGACCATCCAACATCTACAGCACTGCCTGTTTCTACATGTACGTTATTTAGAACTGTGTTTTCTCTTAGAAATAGCTAGGAAATAATAAGATTAGTCTAGTTTGTTTTCTGTGATGTCAGAACTTTTCTATCGTATTATTTTAAATATTTCTCTGTGATCTCTGAACTCTTGACTAGCACTGTGTAGTAAGAAGTATTGTCTTGTGTGTTTATTATTTATTATTAAATATTTCTAAACCTTTCAACTGGGGCTGTTTTATGTAGAGTTAATTTAAGCTCTAGAGTACATTGCATGTATATAGTGATACTGTACAATGTCACTCTAATAAGCTTTGACTGTTCAGTCACACTTACCATTTGGATAATAATATTGCACAGTAATAATTGGACATGTTTTCAGAAGGGCCTTGGAGTAGCTGATATTAGTGGGTGGTGGCAGCTGGTACTACCTTTTAGACTGGGCAGGAAAGGGGGACAACTGGAGAACCTGTACCAGCCTTCCCCAGGAGTGTTTGTGAGGTTGTATATAACTCTTATCTCAAAGTGTGTGTGTGTTAGCTTCTTGGGCAGGGACATGAAGCACTGGTTGGACAGAGAGGGTGCTGGAGGTTTTTAGCTTGCCCACTAGGCTGAGATCTGGACCCTATAGCTGTGCCAGTGGGGAGTCTTATTGGGGACCTGGAGAGAAAGGGAGAAACCAGCCCCAGACTGACTGTGATCTCTGTGTGCTGTTAAGGGAAATTGCACTTTACTGTGTGTATTTATTATCCTTTCCCTATATGGACGCCCCTCACTGGTGTTAGTGGTGAGGATTGAGGCTCCTTGATTGCTGGGCCAGTGCATGGGTGTCAAAAAGTTAATAATGTATTTCTTATATGCTAATAAATTCTATTTTTATACAAATTTCAACTGGGTGCATGTTACCTGTTTTAATTTTGGCTTGATTGTAACCTAGAGCAATGGGATTTGTAAAGTAAGACAAGTAAAGAGCCAACTTTTTCTTAGCCGCAGACAAATACATTGCTTTTATTATAAAGTACTGCACTCAATACTAATTGTTCTGATAGTTCTGTAAACATCACTTCATCCTTTTGATGTTCTACCACCCTTCAGCTAGTCTTCATTTACATCCTCCTGAACCTATTCCACCACCAGTGTTCCTCCACTGCCCACTGTTTGCAGCCCATGGCTAGCCACATTGTTGCATACCAAACAGGCTCAAGAAGCTAGACAGAGTAGAAGACAGACTTAAAGGACCACTAGCATCATAGGATTTGATGAGTGTCATCCAGGACGTCCAGTATACCACTGTCTGTGCTTAGCTAGAGACAGAATGTGCCATGATCCTGTAAGGTATGAGCTTCTGCTTTCTTCCATATTTTTTAATCTGTGCTGATGAACCAGCTGTATGCGTCCGATGCACAGTCTCCCCTGAGTGGTGGGTGAGGGAAAGACAGTGAGAAAGAGGGGGAGAATGAATCCACCATTTTATTGTCTTAGCCAGCTTTCTGATGGTCCAAATATGCTTGCAGGCCCACTTTAGCAGTACTGCAAGTAAAAATTCAGCTGTTTTGCCAGCAAGACACTTAAAAAAGCATATTAACCTCTCATGACCAGAGGTGTGGTAGGCTTCCCAAAACTCCAGCTTATGTTCCTTCTCCTTTGTTGAAACATCTCCTCACATTATTAGAGTGTTGAACCTCCTCCTAAACCTTAATGTTTTTTTCCATCAAATATCTTAGTTTATCCTCCAAAGTGAATACCATTTCCGGGACCCTGTCCAGTTGCTGGTCACTTGAGAATGCAAGTAGAAAGAGAAGAGTGCTAGGGTCTGGCAGGTCAAATGATCAACATCACACTTAAGGGAATGATATTTGTTCCTGTTGTGCATGTGAATAGCAGAATGAACTGATACTTTTGTCCTGACCCCTCCACCCACACAATAGCTGATTTGTTAGAATTGTTGTTACCAGCCTGTCCCAGACAGTATCCTAATGCCAGGATGTTTCCTCCCACCACCTCCTAGTCTTTACCACAATGTGTGATTACTTGCACAAGCAGATGCCTTGTCCTTGTCCTTGCAGGTTGGCGGCCATGTCACTCTGTCACTGTCATTCACTATGCTTTTAACATCCCTTTTCCACTAAAGTGTTTTGTACATGATATACATCTCACACAGCTGCAGTTTACAGTGCCTTTCAGCCCTCTATTTCCCAAGTTTTAAGAGCACTAGTTAAAATGCATTCACCCTGTTTTTGTACCCCAGTACCATTCTTCATTTTCCACACCTCAGTGCCCCTCCCCAGTTTCTAAGGTAGAGAGGTATAGGTGGAGTCACACTTCATGAGGATCCTGATGGTAGAAGGGGCCTTCCCTTTTAGCCTGTCTTAATCCCCTCCCCCCACACAAGCAACATGCATTGAGTTCACTGTGTTTCATACATGCATGCTACCGCTTACACACCCTCCACTGTGGACAGTCTGCCTCTGGTTCTCCCTCAGCCTTCACCGTGGGCCATTGCTAGTCAGGAAGCCCACATGTTCCCTGGAATGGATGAGTCAGTAATTAAGCCATTCATTCCCATTCCTGGTCAGCTCTTGTACCATTATGAAATAATAGCACATATAACAATAATAATATGTGCTAACTATTCTAACAGAAACATAAATAGTAAGCTTCTTCTGTAATCATGACATGCTGATACTGATGAACACATTATCAGTGTTGGCAGCATTTCCTTAGTAAAGGGACATGACGAGATTTCAAAGGAAGATATAGGTTTTGTATCAGAGCCTTTTATCCCATGTGCATTGTTGGATCTTGTGTCTAAAGGAATGGCGCAGTTTGTATTCATCTTTATACTAGACTTAGTTTGTGATGCTAACCTTTGTTACCAGCAGTTCAGAAGAAGATGCAGGCATTAGAATACTGGTACATGTTTGTACAAGGTGAGAACTTAATAGTCCTAACATGCATCCAGAGAGCCTCACAGAAAGCAGTTCATTGGTCATTCTGTATCCCTTTCCTGTTCTCCATCCACACTGTTGAAATAATAACCACAGGTTGCAAACCACTTGCATTTGAAAATGGCAAAATATGGGTTAATGAAGTGGTTTAAGATGCATCTGCTGCAAAATGAGATAGATACAAGATGCAGTAAACACAGATAAAGCATAGCCAAGTCCATAAGACATTTGGCCTGAAAAAGAGTATTTCAAATATACTTTTAACTTTGTATTGGTTTTGGTTATTTTGTCACTCTATTTTTTGAATTTTCGTGGTTGTGTTTCAGATATAGGTCAGATCAAAAATGGATCACTGCACGGCCAGAGTAAACTCATATCCATAAGTCCAAAATGAACAACAAATCTGAGGTACTTTGTTGCTGTACAAAGGTAAACAAAGGAAATAAACCTCAACTAATTTCTTTATTGGTTGCTGAAGTGGTGGTCCAAAGTGGTGGTATATCTGCTGTAGAAATGCATATGTAAATTATCTACTTACCCAAGGAAGACATTTTAAAATTAAGAGATGGTGTCACACAACAGCATTCTTGTACACACCGGTAACATTAATTAGTGTTAAGTGTCACATTCATGTGCATTCATTAATAACTGAAATTATCTGGTCAAATCTGTCATAAGAAGTGGACAAATTAAACCTCCCAGTCTTAATACCCAGAATCCTTTTCTCTCTAATGGCATGTCCTCCACATCATAATTGTTGCTTTAGCTAAGCCAATACATAATTGCCACAGTAGTTCCCTTTATTTACATTTGTTAATTCACTCAGCTGTTGTGATTTTTGTTGCGTTGTTAACAGAGCTATTTTCAGGTCCAGTTATTACATTGCATACTGATATATCATGTGATTGCCATGGATTAGTTTGATGCAGGTCTGTTAGTTCACCATAAGTGAACTGAATTACTGGCCCAATTTCTGCTCTAACAACTGATCTTGTCTTTGAAACATTAGCTAATGTTTCACCACCGTCTTTGCCGCACCTGTTTGCTTTCATCAAACCCCCACACAGAAATGGTAACTAATATTTACTAAGGTAATACACACTGCCTAACCTGTGAGTCCTTCAGGTCAATGCATGAGTGATGTATATAAATGTCAACAGGAATGAGTAAACCTAAATAACCCTCTGGCCAGGCAGTGATTATTGCTGTCATACAACACAATCCCCACACAAGCATAAAAAAAATACACCACAAACATAGTTCCTAAGTAAAATCGCTTTACAGGAAGGACCGCACAGCTGTAAGAAATCATGAAAAACTCTTTAATGATAGTGGAAAATATACAAGTTAGGCACTTTCGTCCACTGTGCCTCAGGGACTTCATCAGAACTAAAATCCACCAACCATGTTAGCGAATTTAAATAATCACATCTTAAAGGTACAAACACTATTAAAATATAAAAACTTATTGTTAAATTAAACCCAGTGTTAAAACACTATATAAGTTGATTCAAAAAACATAATGAATCATTCCACTGTGTGAGTTTTGTCACTTAAAGTTGTACAGACAATAATAAAATATTATTTTATATATATATATATATATATATATATATATATATATATATATATATATATATGGATTATTACAAGAAACGAAGTGAGCATTCCATGCACTATTTTCAAAAGTGAAAAAATGTCTAGTGTATGGAACCCATATATATATATATATATATATATATATATATATATAATTATCCTTGTTTTATTTTTGTTGTATCTGTAATAATAAATGGACATTTTCATTGAGTCCCTGGTTTTAAAGTAACACTGATATTTGTTCATTACTTAAAGTAAACCTATCTAGTTCCAATATGTATTGGCACTGCCTACATGTACCACACTTTTCTTGTTTGTGCCAGTTTCTTTCATATCTATTGTTTGTCTATGCTTTTTTCTAACATCTCATCGCTTTATTATTTTCTAGTTCCTTTTGATAATATTAATATTTCCAGAAGTCTTGTAAGGAATTATTACCAATTCCAATTATTTAACTTTTTTTTTTTTTGATCTTCTTTAATTTATCATTAAAAAAAGGGGAAGGTATTTGGGTACTTTCAAATCTGTAACCCTTTTGCAAATTTCCTCTACCATTTCATTATGGTTTCTTATACCTGCATGGTCCTTCCTGTAAAGAGATTTTATATGGGAACTATGTTTGTGGTGTTCTACAACATAGCTACTTAAAATTTGTCCTACTTTTTTTCTTAGTAACTTCATTATTTGCTAAGACTTTTTGTTTATTTTTTTGTATGAAGTAGCTTCTTTTGGGGGCGATGTTTCGGGTGACACCATTAAAAAAAACACATTTAGGTATTTTTAGGGGAGCACAAGGTAAACATTTAAGTGCTATTTTGCTTATTGCAATGCTTGAAACACAGAACAAGCATCAGTCTCCTCATTTTGCCAAAATGAAACTAGTTGCTGAAGTTTGCCCTGTGGTTGTAGGGGGGGGGGTAGGGGGTATGTATTAAAAAGGTCTTCTCCCTCCAGGACTTCTGGGTCTCCTCTGTCTTGGATCCGGTCCCTGTGCTTTTCACCGGGTCCTGAGGAGGAGGAGATCTGATCTCCTTTGAGGTCATCGAGGCGACACTCCCGTCCCACCTCGGTGGCCTCATCGAGATCAACCCGAAGTCTCATGGATACAGATTTGGACCGGATGATGAGAAGATTCCTCCAGGCCCAACTGCAGATGGGAATGCTCCTGCCTCCCCCTACTCCGTGGGGGGGAGCTCAACCCCTTTTTTTGCCCCGATAGCTCCTTCTCTGTCCCGCCGTCGGAGTCTTCAGAGCCGGGCAGCCTTGGAGCTGGGGGTATGTCAGCGCTGATAGTCTCGGGCACTTCGGCACCGACACTTCCCTTGAGTCTGTCGGGTCCATTTTCTTCGGATCCGAGCTCTCGGAGCTGAGCTGAGCTTCGGATCCGGGGGTATCGTTATGCCTTCGGCTCCATCCAGGTCGGAGCATACTGGTCCGTCGAATCCGATCGCTTCGGCGCTGGCCCCGATCTGTCCGTCAGATCCGAGTGAGGGTCTGCTTTCAGATGCCAGAAAGAGCAGCTCTCCCTCGGCATTCGACGTGGTGGAGAGGGCCCTGTCGAGAGATTCCAGGCCCCCGGCCCTTGCCACGGCTCCACCCTGCACTCCTTCTCTGTTGGGCCGACTTCCATCACCCGGCCCCAGGGACAGCCTGCTCTGATGTCCCAGGTCGTTCCTTTGGAAGACGTGGCTGGTGAGACCTCCTCGGACAGCCCCCCCGAGGAGGTTCCTCACAAGCGAAAGTGCAAAAGGAGGCACCTGGACTCCCCCGAGTCCTTGACTGAGGACACAGATTTGGAGGAGGGGATAGGCTTCCCACAAGATCACCCCCCGAAGATGTCTCATTTGGTGACATCATGGAGATGCTCAGGATAAAGGGGGGGTGGTCTGCCCCAAAGCCTACTTCGGACGAATCTGTGTTCCTTGAGGCGTTTGAAGCAGGCCCGTCTACCTCTTGGGTGTCCCCTCTGGCTGACACCCTGGTAGATTTGAATACTACCAGAGTGTGGAAGGAGCCGGACACTGTGGAACCAGTCCCCAAGCGCCCGGACAAAATTCTTAGCCCACCCTCTGACAAGTCCCACTGGAGTAAGGGTCCCCCTGTAGATGCCATGTTGGTGGCGGTGGCCACCAAGAGGGAACTAGCTCAGGAGAGTCCCTCAGTTCATCCCCCGAGCAAGGAGTCTCGGTCGATGGACTGTTTAGGGAAGCGGGTCTTTAGTTCGGCTACTTTCTCTGTGAGGTCGCTGAACTAAATGGCACATGTGCTTCGACTGCAGCGGGTCCTTATCAAAAAGTATGCTGCGTCGCCCCCCGAGTCCATGTCGGCGGAGGACAAGCGTTTGCACTCCACCCGGATGGCCACTCTCCGATCCATATCAAACACCTCTATGCGGCTACTGTCCCATGCCATGGAGGGAGCCGCTAGAGCCAGCGGAGCGGGCCTTGTCATGAGGCATCAGGCCTGGCTCCAGCACTGTGATTTTGCGGAACACTTCAAGGCATATTTCGCTAATGCCCCTTTCGATGGTTCTGCCCTTTTTGGCAAAACTATTCGTGATACCTTGGTCCAGAGCAAGAAGGGCGGGAAGACATTGTCTGCCGTCGGAGTTCGCTTCTCTGCTCCCCAGAGGTCCTTCTCCAAGAACCAAAAGGGACAGAAGAAGATGTGGTTCCGGAAGTTGTAACAGTCCCGTCCTGCTCCGGACTCCCAGCCCTTCTGCGGCAGAGGAGGGCAGGGTGGATGCCGCCCTAGAGGCAGAGGGGGCCTGCGGAACTTTGGATCCAGAGAACCCTTCTCGGACCAACCCACACAACACCCCTGAGGGGTTGCCCGACTGCACCACTCTGGAGGCAGTCGGGGGGCGTTTCTTGAAGCACCTAGCAGCTTGGGAGTCCATCATATCCAGAGGATATCAGATTCCCTTTTCTCTTTACCCACCAGCCCCAGATACCTCCCCGATGTCCCACCTGATCAGAGGGAGGCCGCAGCAACAGAAATCCAACAGTTGCTGGAAAAAAGAGCCATCCAACACGTCCCCCCAGACCAGTGCGGGTTGGGGTTTTACTCCAGGTTCTTCTTGGTGCCAAAAAAGATGGGGGACTTAAGACCTATCCTCAACCTCTCCCCCCTGAACCTGTCAGTAACCAAAGAGAAGTTCCGCATGGTCACCCTTCAATCCATTCTCCCCCTTTTGCGGGAGAACGACTGGATGTGCTCTATAGACCTCAAGGATGCGTACTACCACATTCTGATGGACAGGCGATCCAGAAAGTTTCTCCACTTCCGGTTAGGAGCCAGTCATTTCCAATTCAGGGTCCTTCCCTTTGGTCTCACCACAGGCCCCAGGGTGTTCACCAAAGTGTTAGCAGTGATTACGGCCCACCTGATGCTCCAGGGAATTCAGGTCTACTAATACCTGGACGACTGGCTCCTGACCGCCCCGACAAGGCATCTACTCTGCGCAGCCAAAAACTACTTTCTTCATCTAGCTCCCCGGCTGGGGATCAGTATCAACATAGAGAAGTCATCTCTTACCCCGACTCAGACTATAGACTTCATGGGGCAAGATTAGACACAAACAAGCTCCTAGCTTTCTTGACCACAGACTGGCTACGAACCCTGAGGCTATATGTGCGGGCCATTCTACATTCTCCAGCTCCTCCAGCAGAATTGGTCCTGAGGGCTCTAGGCTCAATGGCGGCGGCAATCAACCTTTTGCCAATGGCATGTTTGAACATAATGGTCTTACAATGGACCCTCCAGGTCCAGTGGTCCTTCCTTCAATTTCCTCTAAGACATCCCATTCCCCTCTGCAGGGCTTGCAAGAGGGCCCTCTTATGGTGGCTCCAATCTCCGAACCTCCAGGAAGAACGCCCCTTTTCTCTGGCCCCTCTCCTAGCCACGGTGACCACGGACGCCTCCCGCCACAGGTGGGGGGGCATAGTTCGAGCAGGACAGTCCAAGGCACGTGGGACCCCACGGAGACCTCTCTGCATATCAATGTCCTAGAGATGAGGGCAGTGCTGTTAGCATTGCAAGCACTTCAGCACCTTCTTCCTGTAGGAACTATTGCGATTCAGTCGGACAATATGTCTGTTGTCTGGTACATCAACAAACAGGGGGGAACCAGGTCTTACCCACTCTGTCGAGAGGCCATGAGGGTGTGGGAATGGGCGATCTCCACCAACCGCTTTCTTATAGCAACGCACATTCCGGGGCGGTCCAACATCCTAGCGGACAGACTAAGTCACACCATCCTGTTACCACATGAGTGGTCTCTGAAACCCGAGATAGCGAATCGGATTTTCGCCGAATGGGGTCAACCCTGTTGCGATCTCTTTGCTTCTCCCTCGAACACAAAATGTTACGACTACTTCGCTCTCATTTCCACCACCGGGGAACCTTCGAGAGATGCTCTGGTGCATGCTTGGCCTCCCGGTCTACTTTATGCTTACCCTCCTCTTCCTCTGATGCTGAAGTTTCTACAGAAAGCCAGCCAGTTGGGGAGCAGGATAATCCTCATTGCCCCATTATGGCCTCATCAAACCTGGTTCTCTTACCTTTGGTCTCATCTGGTGAATCCTCCTTGGATTCTGGATCCCCGTCCGGATCTAATATCCCACCCCCTAGATCTCCCAGTCCCGAGTCAGGACAATCTCAAGCTCACAGCTTGGCTGCTCCAGTTCCACTTGTAGCTAGGACTCCCGGTATCTCTTCCCCAGTTAAAACTATTCTAGTAGCAGCGCACAAGCCTTCTACTAGAAAGATCTATAGTAGCAAATGGAAACGTTTCTCCATTTGGGCGGAACGTTGGAATTTGGATCCTTTCACAGCTCCTTTGCCAGTGGTATTAGACTTCCTGTCAGGGCTGTTTCATCAGGGGGCTAGCTCCTCCACAGTCAAGGTTCAACTAGCAGCTATCTCTCATTATCATGTGGGAAATGAACTGGACCCTTTGATCTCCACGAAATTGTGTAAGACTTTTTTGAAGGGCACCTTTCTGCTCAGACCTCCAGTGAAGGATGTAGTCCCTCCTTGGGATTTAACGCTGGTGCTTCAGGACTTAACAGCTCCCCCATTTGAGCCTGCAGCTTCAGTAGATCTTAAATTCTTGTCATGGAAAACGGCCTTTCTTGTTGCTATCACCTCGGCTCGAAGGGTCTCTGAACTACAGGCCTTCTGTGTAAAACCCCCATATTTGACTTTTCACAAGGATAGAGTTTACCTCAGGACCAATCCCTCTTTTCTTCCCACAATTGCCTCTGAATCGAATATTAACCAGTCCATCAACCTACCAGTCTTCTTCCCTAATTACCAAAACAAAGGGGAATACAAATTACACTCACTGGATATGCATAGACAACTTCACTTCTATATCCACAGGACATCTGGTCATAGGCAATCTGACCAGTTGTTCATCTCCTTTGCCAAATTTAACTTGGGTAAATCTGTGTCTAAAGTCTTGCTGTCTAGATGGATTTCGCAGTGTATCCTTTTAGCATATGAAAGTTCTGGCAGGCCCGCACCTCAGGGGGTCCATGCCCACTCTACTCAGTCTATATCTACCTTTGTGGCTTTTAGAGCTAGAGTCTCTTTGGATGATATTTGTTCGGCAGCCACTTGGGCCTCATCTCATACCTTTATCAGTCACTATAAATTGGACATTATCTCCAGAGGGTGAGCATCCTTTGGCTCTGCAGTGCTCCGAAACATCCTTCAATGAAGGCCGCCCAAGGTTCAGGTAGCTGGGGACTCTGTCCCATAGGTGGCTGCACAAATTAAGTTAACTACTTCAGATTAAGAAGTTATGTACTCACCATAACGTTCCATCTGAGTAGGTAAACAATTTGCCAGCAACCGTCCCTCCCTCCTGCCCCCTCACTTATGAATGTTTTCATACTCAGGTCCATGGGTGTTACCCACTTTATCTTGAAAGTATTAGTCTTCGAGCAGTATCTGCTTTTGGGCAAACTTAATCTGAGGTCAGTCAGGGTTGGCAGGGGATTATGGGTAGGGGGAGGAGCTTGGAGCTCAGATCTAAAGCTGTTGAAAACTGCCGGCTCGGATCCGAGGTCGGATCCGAATCCCATAGGTTGCTGACAAATGAAGTTTACCTACTGAGATGGAACGTTATGGTGAGTACATAACTTCTTATTACAGAACAGTATCCATGTGTTCACCATTGCATTCTTTTTATTGTATTATGAGACCTTTGCATGGAAACATTCACAATAGGAGACATTCTTTGACATTTTAACTGATTAACTTGCAGGCCCAGCTTGATGCATTAAGTTAATTTTGAAGTCAGAATGCATTTTACATTGATAAAGCAACTGGAATTGGGATCTTTAGAAAAGGGAAAGAGCAAATTACATAGAAAAATGGGAATTGTGGGAACAATACATGCAGAGGAGGAACAAGGTTTAAAAGAAGGAAGGATTTGAATGAGCTATGTAATGTCTGACTGACAATGACTGGATAGATTATAAGTGATGTACAATATTTGCAACTATAATTATGTCAGCATGGTTTATGATATATAATGTTTGCAGCTAAAATTATGTCAACATGGTTTGTTTTCATTTATATAAATGTATGATTATCTGTCATATGTGATAATTTAATAAAGATGTTTCTTATTTAAAAAAAAAAGAATGTATTTTACATCTGCATTATTCTAACAGGATTTTGAGCCTGCCAGTTTGAAGAAGTGTTTTTTTTTTTGTCTGACAGGTATCTGATTTTTATTAATTGGAGTTCTGCCTCTTAAATGTACTGTGCATGGGCACATTGTTTTATGGGTAGATGCTTATAAAGTATGTCATTTAAGTGTTTTTCAGCCAGTGGTACATTGGTTTGTAAACAATTTGCAGTTTTCCTAGATGACCATTATTTATTTATTTAGTATTTTCAGATACTTATTGCCAGGAAAATAGCTTCAATGAAGGCTGTGGAAATGGTTCAGTTCACTTAGTACAAGTCTGTTCTTTGTTATTAGCTGAAGTTACAAACCTGCAGACTGTCTCATAATTGCAGGAATCTCTGCTTGAGTATTAAACTATATGGATCATTTTGCAATCCTAGTTTTATTTTGCCAAGTTTAAACAAAATCCCAGCTGGTTGAATTAGAGTGGCCATTGTATCATCATCTTCTTTCGGCTGTTCCCGTTAGGGGTCGCCACAGCAGATCACCTGTTTCCATTTCTTCCTGTCCTCTGCATCTTGCTCTGTCACACCAACCACCTGCATGTCCTCTCTCACCACATCCATAAACCTTATCTTAGGCCTTCCTCTTTTCCTGTTACCTGATAGCTTCATCTTTAGCATCTTTTTCCCAATATACTCAGCATCCCTCCTCAGCACATGTCCAAACCAACGTAATCGTGCCTCTCTGGCTTTGTCTCCAAACCTTCCAACCTGGGCTGACCCTCTAATATACTTATTCCTAATCCTGTATACCCTCGTCACACCCAGTGCAAATCTTAACATCTTTAATTCTGCCACATCCAGCTCAAACTCCTGCCATTTTGTCAATGCCACTGTCTCCAACCCATATAACATAGCTGGTCTCACTACCCTCTTGTAGACCTTCCCTTTCACACTTACAGGTACTCGTCTGTCACAAATCACTCCTGACACTCTTCTCCACCCACTCCATCCTGCCTGTACGCTCTTCTTCACCTCTCTACCACACTCACCGTTACTCTCAACTATTGACCCCAAGTATTTAAACTCATCCACCTTTGCCACCTCTACTCCTTGCATCCTCACCATTCCTCTATCCTCCCTCTCATTCACACACATATATTCTGTCTTAGTCCTGCTGACCTTCATTCCTCTTCTCTCTAGAGCATATCTCCATCTCTCCAGGGTCTCCTCCACCTGTTCCCTACTCTCACTACAGATCACAATGCCATCTGCAAACATCATAGTCCACAGGGACTCCTGTCTGATCTTGTCTGTCAACCTGTCCATCACCATTGCAAATAAGAAAGGGCTCAGAGCTGATCCTTGATGTAACCCCACCTCCCCCTTAAACGCATCCATCACTCCCACCGCAGACCTCACTGCTGTCACACTACCCTCGTACATATCCTGTACCACTCTTACCTACTTTTCTGACACTCCTGACTTTCTCATACAATACCACAACTCCTCTCTAGGCACCCTGGCATATGCTTTCTCTAAGTCTACAAAAACACAATGCAACTCCTTCCGACATTCTCTGTACCTCTCCATCAACACTCTCAGAGCAAAGATCGCATCTGTAGTGCTCTTTCCCAGCATGAAACCATACTGCTGATCACTAATCATCACATCCCTTCTTAACCTTGCTTCCACTACTCTTTCCCATAACTTCATGCTGTGACTGATCAATTTAATCCCTCTGTAGTTACTACAGCTCTGCACATCACCCTTATTCTTAAAAATCGGTACCAAAACACTTTTTCTCCATTCCTCAGGCATCCTGTCACTTTCCAAGATTTTATTAAACAATCTGGTTAAAAACTCCACTGCCATTTCACCTAAACACCTCCATGCTTCCACAGGTATGTCATCTGGGAACAACAGCCTTTCCATTCTTCATTCTCTTCAAAGCTATCCTTACTTCCTCCTTGCTAATCCATTGTACTTCATGATTCACTATCCCTACATCATCCAACCTTCTCTCCCTCTCATTCTCTTCATTCATCAACCCCTCAAAGTGCTCTTTCCATCTCCTCAACACACTCTCCTCGCTTGTGAGTATGTTTCCCTCATTATCCTTTATCACCTTTACCTGCTGCACATCTTTCCTAGCTCGGTCCCTCTGTCTAGCCAATCAGTACAGGTCCTTTTCTCCCTCCTTAGTGTCCAACTTTTCATACAACTCTTCATATGCCTTATCCTTAGCCTTCGCCACCTCTCTTTGCCATGCACCTCATCTCCTTATACTCCTGTCTACTTTCTTCATCTCTCTGACAATCCCACTTCTTCTTTGCCAACCTCTTTCTCTGTATACTCTCCTGTACTTCCTCATTCCACCACCATGTCTCCTTGTCATCCTTCCTCTGTTTAGATGTGATACCAAGCACCTTTCTAGCCGTCTCCCTTACTAGCTCTGCTGTAGTTACCCAGCTATTTGGTAACTCTTCACTGCCACCCAGTGCCTGCCTTAACTCATCCCTGAACTCCACCTCACAATTACCCTTTTTCAATTTCCACCACTTGATCCTTGGTGCTGCCCTCACACTCTTTCTCCTCTTCTTGATAACCAACGTCATCCTACAAACCACTATCTTATGCTGCCTAACTACACTTTCTCCAGTCACCACTTTACAGTCTCCAATCTCCTTCAAACTGGCCCTACTACATAAGATATAATCCACCTGTGTGCATCTTCCTACACTGTTGTATGTTACCCTATGCTCCTCCCTCCTGTTAAAATACGTATTCACCACAGCCATGTCCATCCTTTTCACAAAATCCACTACCATCTGACCTTCTGCATTCCTTTGTTTAACACCATACCTACCCATCACTTCCTCATCCCCTCTGTTGCTTCACCAACATGCCCATTGAAATCTGCTCCAGTCACCACTCTCTCACCCTTGGGTACAGTCATCACCGCTTCATCCAATTCACTCCAAAATTTTTCTTTCTCATCCATTGCACACCCAACATGTGGAGCATACGCACTAACAACATTCATCATTACACCATCAATTTCTAGCTTCATAAACATCACTCTATCCGACACTCTTTTCACCTCCAAAACACTCTCAGCATATTGTTCCTTCAGAATAACTCCTACGCCATTTCTCCTCCCATCCACACCATGATAAAACAATTTGAACCCACCTCTGATTCACCTAGCCTTACTCCCCTTCCATCTGGTCTCTTGCACGTACAATATACCAACCTTCCTTCTGTCCATCATATCAGCTAGCTCTCTCCCTATACCAGTCATACTGCCAACATTCAAAGTTCCGACCCTCACTACCACAGTCCTAGCCTTTCTCCTCTCTTCCTGCCTTTGGTCACGTCTTCCATCTCTTCTCCTCCTTCGGCCAATAGTAGCCCAATTTCCATCTGCACTCTGTAGGCTAACAGTACTGGTTGCGATCGTTGTTAACCCGGGCCTCAACCGATCCGGTATAAAAAATTTTCTTGGTGTCTGCATGAAATGTTTTGGCGAAGTTTTACGCCAGATGCCCTTCCTGATGCAACCCTCCCCATTTATCCGGGCTTGGGACCGGCACAAAGAAATGCACTGGCTTGTGCATCCCCAGTGCCATTGTATAATGTTAGTTTTTAATCATAGTCATGCAAACCCATTGTCCTTTCTAGTGCTATGTGTGAATACTGATGTTTACACATCACTGCTAGGACATGCAGTATACAACAGCCACATTTACAACTGTTACTGAATACAGTAAGCATGGTTTATGACTGATGTCACTACAGTGGAAATCCTCATTTCACCACAGTGCAGCAAGCTCAGTGCTTATTGTGAGAATAAATAAGGGCATATAGGCAGCAAAGCCCCCTGTTTGATAGCCATGGAGAGCATTGCCTCCCATGTGAATCCGACATTTGGAATCCTTTTTGAATGTGGCATTTTGACTTTAATTGCATTTACATTTTTTAATATCCATAATCAGTGTATGGAACCCACCTTCCTCACACCAAAGGAGATAATCAGACTACAGCTTTTCATTTTACAAAACAGCAGTTTTGTATTACGTAAGTCATGTGTGATTGTGGAGCAGCAAACTGGTAAAATAAATAGTAGTGCTGCCTCACAGTGCTTGTTTCTTCTGTTTGGTTCACAGCTGATGAGTCTTTTGTGCTGAGTATGGCTCCCAGATGTTGAGCCTTCTGTGCAGAGCTGACATGCCCTCCCTGTGTTTGTGTGATGTTTTGCCAGGGGCTCTGATTTTCTTCCACATCCCAAAACATACTTCTAGGTGCATTTCTAATAATCTCAGCTGCCCATGGGTGTGTATATGGATTTGATAGTGGGTGCACATCCTGAGCTGATAAGGTGGCATCCCATTTAGAACTAATTCCAAATCTTATGACCATTTTTACCAGGATCAACTCCAGCACCCCTGTGAGCATAAACAGGATAAAGCAAGTATCAAAATCAATGAATAGATGAATGATTGTTTTGGTTGCATTTGCTATAGCATCATTTTAAGAAAATAAAAAAAATAAATAAAATTACCAAAAAAATAAAATTACCAATTAGTTACGATGCCTGACCTTTTAGTCATCAGGAGATACATCAACCTCTTGAAATTAAGGGGGCAGCAGTGGAAAGAGTCAACCACACCAAGTTCCTGGGAGTGCATATCTCAGATGACCTATCCTGGTCGACTCATATTAGCACACAGTGAAGAAGGTACAACAATGTCTGCACTTCTTACAGAAACTGAGGAAGGCAAACCTGCCTCAGTCCATCCTCAAAGCCTTCTACAGGGGGACCATCGAGAGCATCCCTTCAAATAACATAATAGTTTAGTATGGTAACTGCAAAATATCTGACCACAAGGCACTTCTGAGGGTAGTGAGGACAGCAGAAAAAGTCATTGGTTCCTCGCTCCCATCCATGGATGATTTGCACGAGGCTCGGTGTTTGGGAAGGGCTAGGAAGATAATTGACGATCCCACTCACCTTCCCCAAAGGATGTACTTCCACCTTTCCTCAGGCAGGCGGTATCGCAGTTTACACTGCAAAACATCTAGACTGAACAAGAGCTTCTTCCTTCTCTCCATAAGGCTACTGAACTTGAATGTCAGGCATGGCAGCGAATAATCAGATAAATATGCTACTTGCTGTGAAGTAATCTATAGTAATCACTCTGGCAAATTGCTTCAGTAACTGGTACAGTTATCCTGATTTCTTATGCTATTACTTCCTGAATGTGCAGTAGTCAGGAGTGAGTCACCACTCCATACATGTGCGATATGAACATCAGAATATATCATACTAAAACTGATGGAGTGCAATATCTAAGCAATCACAATGTGAAAAGTGAATATTCATGGTTGCATTTTAGTTTAGCATAATTCTTTGTTGGACATAAAACTTGAACACATTAGGAATAAGCATTGACTTAATGAGTCTGTGCTACTCACCAGAACAGATAAGAAAGAGAGATAAAACTATTTCTTATGTGCATTGATGTGTTTATTAAAATGTATCAAAAAACTTTACTTTCTTCCACAGAGACTGGCGGGATCTGCATCACTCCTCGACCATCAGAAGAAGGAGCTGAGATTGTTCCTGCTATAGCAATGAGACCTTTCTTTGGCATTGTGCCAGCATTAATGGATGAAAATGTGAGTACCATTTCCCTGCTGATATAAATAAAGCGCATCCTTGGATATTTGAAATCACACTTTTAGAGGCAGCATTTTGCACCTCTAAGCTTGAAGCAGCTATTAGACATTCCACAAGGTGTAGACTGTCTGCTTTGATTGTCTGGACAGGTTTGAATAAACGTATTGCCATTTGCAGCAGTGTCTAATATAAAAATCACAGTGAACTTAGGTGAGCACTAAATGTATTATCTAGCAGAAAAGTGAAAAACCTGAGACACCTGCATCAGAATATAGGAATGCACAACAAAATCTTTTGGATCAATAAAGTCAGTCACAGAAGCTAAGTTAGGTATTCTTACAGAGTCACATATTTTTTTTTTTGTATTTACTGCCACCATTTCTACTGACATATTATTTATTTTCTGTAAAGCACACATGCTGTCTGTCTCCAGGATAGATCTCTCTGTTACGTTATCACTACACTAATAATCCACATCAAAGGTGAATATGAAATATCATTCTGCTTAAAACAGTGCTTAAAAAGCTTGTCTTCTAATGAAGGAAAGGTGTGTACAATAGCTCTATATAGCTACTTCAATATTGTATTTTTACGTTGTTACTTATTCCTATAGTTTGTGTTAGTCTTGTTTGCATTTTGTATTGTCAACGTCTTGATGTGTGTATTAATATGTGAGAATTTGTTGAAATATTTATTTACCTTGTTATTATGGAACACTGTATTGCATTAGTTGTGCAGTGATTATAAATTTAGGAATATTTATGTCATTTGTACTTGTGGAGATTTTCTCTCCAGTCCTTCACTGAAAAAGGGCTTTGCCTAGTCACATTAAACATTGCTAACCAGCAAATTTGATTCTATAATCAATCAACTAGATAAGATAATGGTGGAAGTACAAAAAAATAACAGCAATCTTTCGGACTGTGTATGGAAATCAGACAAAGGAATTACGGAAATGGAGACTGAGGTTACAATTTATTGGGACCTGCTGGCAGAACCTCGGGATGATAACAATATTAAAAATGGTTAGCTACAGCAGAAGAAAAGCTGCAACTGCTGGAAGCCCAGCTGTTTGATGCATATGATGGGGGACGATGAAACAATTTAACATTTGGGGGAATACCAGAGAAAGGAAGTGGGATCGGAATGTGTAGGTTACAAGAGAAGGAAAATTGTAGCATAGATAAATATCCCAATTGAAGACGTAATGATAGAAAGGACGCGCAGACTGTTTTTTCTTCAGCATTTAAGGGCCAGAATAATATACCAATATTAGATTTGAAAGTTACACAGTAAGTAGAAAACATTCTGACAGCAATCTGAATCCTAAGGAAAGATATCAAAAGAGGGAAAGCAGTGTTCTGTGAACATGACTTTTTTCATTGAAACTGGAATCATGAGACTGTCTTTTTTAGTGTCAGTATTTGCCATTCCCAAAAATAGAGATTCCATATGATGTATCCTGCAGAGTTAAATTTTTGTCTCCTAGAGGTGCTTTCAGCAGAAAATGCCTTTTGTAAGTTGAAGCAGTTATCTTCAGGGGTGGAGCCTTTACAGATGAATGGCTATGAGGGCAGGTAAGGAGGAATACCTAGGAGGTGGTTGCTGACAACTGAAGGGGTGCTGAGCACTTTCTGCGCTTCAAAGGAAAGATAGAAAAAAAGGAAAAATTCCATATTGTGTGTAGGGCAGGAGAAGAGGAACTGAAAACTGAACTGCAGAGGAAAACAGAACTGGCTTCTTGAGAAAGGTTAAGTAGATGTGACTAAAAGATTGCTACTAGGCTGGTGATCTGTGAGGATTTTCAGAAATTTAGCCTTACTTTCCTTTGGTAGTTTTTAGCCCTTATATTTTATACAGATAACCCAGAGATGGGGCGAACAAAGATATGTTGGGACAGAGTTGCTAAACCAGGATGAATTTGCAGTTTCCTATTAACTCATCCAGTTAGGTTTGAATAGATAAAGAGAAGGGCTTTGCTTTATCTAGAGTGGAGGATGGTAACATAGAAGTAGTATTGTCTGTGATACATCCCCTAATATGTTCTGTTTATTTTGCAAAAGAGATTGAAATCCCTTGAGTGAGTGTTTATGATACCATTGGACTTGAAAATGTCTAATATGTCTGACAGAATCGGGTCTGTTGAAGTTCTATGTGTGAGGTACAGCTAAAGTCCCTGATCCTAAAGTTTCTGAGCTACCAGGAAAGGCTTGAAGTGCTGTCCCTTTACTTGATTTCTTATAAGTTGTTGCATGGTGATCTGTGTCTTATATTCCATACCATTAAGAGAGACATCTTTCTTGATCGCCTGTATTTTCACAAGTCAGATAGCTCCAGTAAGGACTTAAATCTTCATAAATAAAATAGGCTGGAGAGACAAGTTTATTACCCAGTGCCTACTACACCTGTGGAACAGACTCCCCTGCAAGTTAAACAAAGTGACAGCATAGCATCCTTCAGATTAAACCTGGATGATTGGATGGGTACCCATAAATTTAGTCTGGGACTGACATGCTTTTCCCTTCCTGAGAAGGAGGATACAACATGAGGCGGGTATTTGCAATATTACACATTTTAATAAACTATTAGAAAGTGGAACCATCCCAATGCCATGGAAACTATGTCAAGTCACTGCATTCGTAAAAAGGACAAGAATGGTGACATTAAACATTCTAGAGTCTAACATCTATACTGTGTAAATGTTATGAAAATCATTTAATAGAACTCATGGAAAAGATTTGTGCTAATATATCTATATTCGACATTGATCAGCATGGATTTATCAAAGGGAAATCAACCCTGACTAATTTAATAAGCTTTTATGATTAGATTACGGCAGATGTAGACCATATATTTAGATCTTGCTAAAGCTTTAGACTGTCTTCCATATCTTATTATTGATAGATGTCTAACCAAAGCTGAGGTGAACTGTTATATTATCAGGCGTATTATGTTGTGGTTAAACAACAGACTATAATGTGTTAACATGCATGTCTGTCCTTGATCCTATACAATGTGGTTTTCTCAACAAATCCAAGGAATAAGAATTACGGAGTGCATAAATATGTTGCTAACTGTAAAATTGGATTTACCATATAAAACAATGATATTGACAATCTAAATGCCTGAATGAAATCACTGGTGAGATTGGGCAGAAGTGATAAGATAAAAGTTCAGTTTGAAAAATATATAGACAGCATCATGTATTTTAGTAAACATAATAAGTAATCCTGTATATTTAGTCAAGCAATATAAAGACTTGGGTATTATGATGATATCAAATTTAGCTTTTGACACTCATGTTCATTGAATTAGTATTAAAGCAATGAAACAAATGGGTTTCTTGTTGAAAAATCTTTTGACAAAGGACAGAGTCAGTCTCACACTATTGTATAAAACATATATTAGACCCATTTTGGAAAATAATAGCATGTTTTGTGTATACACGGGGGGGGCATTAAAAACTCTTGAATGGGTGCAAAGAAAGTCTACAAAAAAGGATTACATCAATAAAGAATTTAGATTATATGAGCAGATATAAATACCTAAATCTTTATACAATTAATTTTTAGGCACATACACAGGAAACATACTCGCCTATAAAACATTTCATGATCCTATTTTACAAGTGTTCTTTGGTATGGCAATATCTAGGTGCAATAATACCTATAAACATAAAAATAGGAGCTTTCATATAAAGGCATAAGACATGTAAAACAAAACTGTATTATTCATATGTAACACATGAAATGGCAATACTGTGGAACAATACATTAGAAAAAGTGCACCAGTCTGGAAGCATTGAACTTTTTTAAATAAACTTAAATTGTTGGATAAGAGAAAAGACATATGGCCTCAGTATTAAGGAATCAGTGTTCTTAGATGGTCAATTGGCCTGAACACTGTTACAGACATATGACCTTACAGACTTATGAACTTATGAACGTGAATGATCTTGTGACTTGGTTACCTTGTATTTCCTATAATCCTCTCAGTAATATAGCAAGGGTGGGGTGAAGGGAGAAACTGTCCCAGGTGCAAAGTGTTAGGGGTGTGGTCGAGAGCTCTGCAGTGCTGCAGTGTTTTTCTGTACCGTAACACTAGTACAGCAAGGCACTTAAGTTCATTGTTTTTTTTGTTCTGCAATGCTGCAGTATTTTTCCTTACTGTAACACTAGTACAGCAAGGCACTTAAGTTCATTGTTTTTTTTGTTCTGCAATGCTGCAGTATTTTTCCTTACTGTAACACTAGTACAGCAAGGCACTTAAGTTCATTGTTTTTTTTTGTTCTGCAATGCTGCAGTATTTTTCCTTACAGTAACACTAGTACAGCAAGGCACTTACGTTCATTGTTTTTTTTTGTTCTGCAATGCTGCAGTATTTTTCCTTACAGTAACACTAGTACAGCAAGGCACTTACGTTCATTGTTTTTTTTTGTTCTGCAATGCTGCAGTATTTTTCCTTACAGTAACACTAGTACAGCAAGGCACTTACGTTCATTGTTTTTTTTTGTTCTGCAATGCTGCAGTATTTTTCCTTACTGTAACACTAGTACAGCAAGGCACTTAAGTTCATTGTTTTTTTTGTTCTGCAATGCTGCAGTATTTTTCCTTACTGTAACACTAGTACAGCAAGGCACTTAAGTTCATTGTTTTTTTTGTTCTGCAATGCTGCAGTATTTTTCCTTACAGTAACACTAGTACAGCAAGGCACTTAAGTTCATTTATTTTGTATTTTTCTTTTTTGCAAAGCTGGGGTGCGTGTATTTGGTGGGGTATGATTAGCAGATTTACTAACAGGCCGATTGGCTATAGTACTGCAGGAAGCCAGTTGGCTTTGTGCAGTAAGCATAAGTCCTTTTTTGTTTTTCATTTGAAGAGCTGATGGGGTGGGGTGCAAGTTTGAGGGACCGTCACAGGGATCTAGTCAAACCAGCTACACTTCTGTATCATATAATATTATTAGAACAGGCATTGCAAATTATAGAAATTTATTTTGTTCACAAAAACAAATTGGACTGTGGCTGGACATCTGTGTCGTTGACTAAAGTGCAGGAGGTATGTGTTAAAAACTTGAAATTTTTTGCATTAATAGTCATTTTCAACATTAACGGGTATAAAAAGCTAGCCTCCTGCTTTTAAATGAACAAAGAATTATTATGCATTATCTGTTTTAAAACCCAAATAGTATATGCCTTACTTTTAGCAGTAGATATTCTCAGTTAGAGAGGAAGTCATATCTTAGCTGCTGGCATGATGGTCATATTATATCTGCAAATGTCTTTAAAAAGCAATGGCAAATCTTTATTTATAATAAAGGAGAAACTTGTAAGGCTCTTCAACTGCTATAAGGCACTGTTTTTGAGCTAGAAATAGCTCAGAATGACTGTTGATAAGCTCTTGGCTGGAGTGTCAGACATTCATCTTCTACCAAGATTACTAACGCTGGAGAGTTTTCAGTAAATGAGTAAAAATGTAACACACTAAGTTGTTGTTTGTCCTTTGGCTTTTTCCCGGTAAGGGGTTGCTACAGCGGGACTCTGGTCCGCTAATGATTGGCAGTAGATTTTTACGAAACACTGAGGTGCCAGCTCGACGCCCAACCTTCAACGAAGGCACGCCCATTTACGCACGCATGTCTTTCGAACGCTACCCAACCATGGGGAAGACATGCAGACTCCACACAGAAGGCACTCCCAAGCCACACCGAGAATCGAACGGGAGAACCTCTTGCTGTGAGGTACACACTAAGTAAGAATTATAATTTTAAAAGAGAAAATTGCAATAAACTACATGGGGAAGGTTTATAGATATCTGGTGATGAAACATAAGGAGCAAAAACTTGTGGCGGGGCTGCATGCTGAAGCAGCATAACATACAGTGAAAAAGTATTTAAAGTTGTCACTAGCTGTACTCAGTAGCAGAATAAAAAACTGCCTTAGTTTCATGCCACCTCAGAGATGTTTACGTCATGTGGAAACAGGTGGAAAGGTGTAAGTAAATAGTTATATTTGCAAATGTTGTGTTGAACTGGATTCTGAAAGACAGAATGCTGGTTTTGTTTGAATCTTTCATTTTGAATTTCATTTTAGAAGGCTACATAAATCTACAGCCTCGTGCTTACAGATATTTATGATAGGGGACAGAATTTGTTCTCAGTAGTTTGTGAAGCACTATTTTTGTTACAACACTAGATCCTTTGGGGTGAAAATGGGTGAAGAGAGAAAACTCTTGCGGGTTTTGTGTAGACAGGAATATGATATAATGCTCTTATCCTGTGGAGACACATGGTTTATTTTCTTGGAATGTAATTTGCCTAAGGAACCCTATTCAAAGTAGTAAAGTATCTGATATAAGGAAGTAGAGAACACAGATTCTGCTGCTGTAGAAGATGCATCTGGTATATACAGACCATCTCAAATGTATAGAAGTTGGGTATGTGTTCAAGGAATTTTGTTGTATAGGTCACGTGGCAAAAGGAGAGTTATAAACTTGATTTGGAGAAGAACCCAATTTTAGTTATGAAAGCATGTGTATTGGTGTCAAGGGAAACTTAGGAGGGATTAAACTAACAATTATAAATGTTTATTTACCCTGGGGATGAAACAACCTGAATCAGAAATGAACGTAAGATCATGGTTAGTCTACCAGGAAGGGATAACAGTACAGGTACAGGAATGAAATTTGGTTTGTTCTGTGAATGAGTTACATTCAGGGCCCTTTAGTGTATCTACTCCTACAATGGATAAATATATGGGAAGGTATATAGTAACGATGACTGTGGTAGACATACACATGGTTTTGCACATAAACTTGGCCAGATATGGCTGTTTTTCTTATAAGTATAATTTCTTTCCAAGGATAGACAAGATGATGTCATTATAACAAAGGAGCATACTCACATGGACACCAATTCCAAGAGACTTAAGAATGGTGATGCCAGGGCACTTGACTTCATGCTACCAATAGTGAGATTCAGCAGTGGCATCATGGGAATTTAAGTTGTTGAGAAGAAATACTGGCAAATGGGCAAAGAAGATGACAACACCACAGAAAAACCCAAACTGTTATCCACATAAATAATCCTGAATACTTTTCAGGTGCCTCTGAGCTTAGGGGGTACAAGATTCTGTTAGTAATAGTTTCTACCAACCTTTTCACAGTCAAGGGAGGGTTAAAGTAAGGGAGCCTTTAGAGTTTGCAGGCAGTATCAGCTCCAGGGCTGATGAAAAATGGGCATCTGTTTGTTATTCCCTTGTTTCTCCAGTTGACTGGATTTAGTCTGGGATAGCTCCATAGAAGACTAGAAAGAGGAGACTAGAGCAGGTGCCAAAGTAGAGGTCATAGAAGGTGGGCCCATTTGGAGTACTATTGCCTTTCCATTGCTTAATCAATCTTTCCTTCTGATGTAGTGTTGTCTGCTCAGCATCAGTGGTCCAAAATCAGAATCTGACAGTGTTCCCTGATATGAAGTTGGCTACTTGCCTGAAAGAGCCATCTTTATGAGAAAGTTTAGTTTTTCTTTTCTTCTTTTGTGATATGCTATACTAAAACTGTGCAGCTATTGCGACATGGTGACTTTTGTCCTGAGACCACAGAATAAAGGCATGCAATATGCCTATCTGTGGGCATAAAAGCCCTGCCACAAGCACACTTCTTAAATAAAAAATTCAGCAAGTTTTGCTGAGTGGCCTAAAGTTCAGGAAGCCAAAAGAGAAAAGGACACAATAAAACTGCAGAGAATAATATGATTGCATCAAAAGTAAAAGATGAGCACACAGTTACTACATTCTTGTTGGAAAATAAACCAAAAACAGACCAAAGAAGAATGCTTTAATGCCAAAATCCAGCTAACCTAGCACCCCACGTGTACAGAATACATCAAAGTTCTTGTTGTGACAGTGGTAAGCTGGAGGGCAGAACAGAGAGATGTATGATTGGATTGCTGGAGGGAGCTAAACAGCCTTAGAAAGCATGTGGTGCTAATCAGCCATATTTCCTGCTGCATGTAGTAAACCCACCCAACTACCTTCTCACCCACCAAAAAGAATGGCTGTTCACCCAAGTGAAATATTTACTTACTCTAATGGAGGAAGCAAACCCCACCAAATGAGAACTGAGCTTCCTTTATAGCGCTGTGCAAATTAGCCAAGAAGTTTTTCTGAAGGCATAAAAGCAATCTACACAAAAATAAACAAATTACTTGCTTACATTCCCTCAAACACTTTTGGAAAGAAGTTAACCTTCTTACAGGAAGTAAGGAAACTTCCCCATGACACCCTCTCTACCAACGTGGTAAAACAATATTGTACTCAGAACATTTCCTTAATGAGAGTAGCAATCTTTTTTTCAGTATGCTCCATACCCTACAGAGATTGTGAACAACCCACCCTACCAGTATTCATCCCCCTTCTACTTCAAATTCATATAGCCTAAGCAAGTCTCTGCGCAACAGTATCTCCACCAACATCCTTCCTGGATCTAACAACATAAATCCTGCATTCATATATCACTGCATAGATCACCTATCCCACCCCTCCCCTCCTCTCTCCCAGGTATATGTAACCTATGTTTCACTAAAAGCACCATGCCACAAATTTGGAAAACTGCTCTGGTTAAACCTTTCCTAAAGAAAACCAACTCAAAAAATAACTCACAGTTTCATCCAATATATACCCTCCCATCTCTGGGCAAACTTCCTTAAAAAAGATTCTACTCTCGCTCTCTCACTGCATCCAGCAGTATCACCTACTGTCCTCCAAACAGCATGGATTCTGGTTTGGCTAACAACACTTTGGTTACTAACTGATGATATCCTGCTAAATATTGATAAAGACCTTCTTAACCTCATTGATCACTCTGTTCTCTTAAACAAGCCAACTGAAATTGGAATCAACTTAGACAGTACACACTGTTATGAAAACTTCCTCTCTGACAGTCCGATGTCAAAACAGGACCCCCCCCCCACACCCCCTACCCCGGTCAGAATCTGCAGCTAATGTCAAATGTGTATCACAAGGATCCAGTCCTGCCCCTTCTTCTCTATCTATATTAACAAGCTTTCCTGTGATCTTCCCCCATCTCCAACTCTCCCTGTACTCTGATTACTTGGTCATATACCAATCAGCTCACTCTTATACCACCATTCAATCCCAACTTCAGTCAGACTTATATGAGTTCCAATAATGGCTTATAAACCATAAACAATTTTCAAGCCTTCCAAGACCAAAACTGTGCTTTTTGGAACTCCACAGTGAATTAACAAAGCACCTAATTCTTTAACTGTCTGTGACTTAAACAACCATCCTATTGGAACAGATTGCACCTTCAAATACTTAGGGTTGTAGATTAATCAATCACTAAACTTTCATTTCCACATAGAATTAGGGCAACAAAAAACCCGCCTTCTCTTCTGGGTCAGAATATCTCCCCTTTTCTATCTCATCCAACCAGAGAAGCAATTGGCAAATGAGTTCTTCTTTCTCAGCTAGAATATGTACTTCCCATTATCACATCTGCCTGCACGAAATATGCTAGCACACTCCAGACGATCTCCAAGAGGATCTGCTGATTCATTATACACCTAGAAAAATACAGATGGTTACCCACAAAACAAAGAGCCTACCTACTGTTAGGATCTCAACTCTACAAGCTACTCCAAGTCCAAATATTTACCACCCTTTTGCAGCTATATCCACAAGAAACCTCATGCAAACTGAAACACTACTCACAAGCTAAAACACTCTTAAGCACTAGAACAAAACTCCAGAGCACTATATATGCATTCTCCTCACGGACACCAACTCTTTAGCAAACTCTCCCCATCAACCTACAGGAAATCAGTAGTTACTCCAAATTCAGACAGCAACTGAAAAAACATCTCTTTGTCCAAGCCAATGTTCCTACTTCAACACAGGTCATACCACCTAACAATACTATCCCTCTCTCCTTTCCACTTTTCTGGTCCTGAAATAGAATTACTGAAATGTGGTCCACATTAGATAATAATGCCAATATTATATATTATTCTGTTCATGTCTACTGTACAGATACTGTTTGTTCTATGTGATTAATGTGATCTACCTTATTTCTGTTTTTTTCCTAAATGAAATGTTTTGCTTTTCATCTGGGCTGAACCTGAAATTGGTCAGTACTGATCAATGCACTACCATAGTAAACAAATATAAATTAATATAGTCCTGATGATTATGTAAATAAATATATAAAATAGTTACAGGGTGCTTCAGATATAAGCAAAATTTTAAAGTAGAATTAGAAACTTGGGCTAATAAAGAGTTAACTTATATGTCCTTTATTAAATCCTGGTTCAAATAAAGACCACTTGGTAAAGTTAGAATGAAGTAAATGTTGAATTTCATTGGTTAGTCAGATTTCATCTCAGCACATAGGTGTGGTAGTTTTTAGATTGTTGTTTTTTATTAGCTGTCTGGCATAGAGGGGTGAAGTCCTGACTGTGTCCCAAATTACTTGAGGTCATTTAGTGGCTCAAGTGCTGGAAGAGCTGGTAAAGAGAAGGTGGTGGGAGTGAGTGGCAAGCATCAGCTATTCCATCTGGTGAGGATGGGATGGGAAGTTGTAGTCCCTCCATTGCCACCAAGCAAGAAGTGACTCATCTGACACCCAGTAGGTACGGAGAAGGGATGTGGGCTTCCTTCCAAGCCAGTGATGATAGCCAGTAATGCATGTTTATGGTAGTGTACTCATGCCAGGGGAAGGCATTGTAGTTTCTTGCAGTGACACAAGTTCTCACATCAGCAGTCGGGGTGGAAGCCTGTATGATTGGTCTCTGGAGTCATCTCATACCTCACAGGAATGAGTAAGACAAAAGTAGCATTGATCATTGAAATTGCCACACCCAGTGACTACAGTGTCTTGCGTACAGAGAGACACAAAGTCATAAAAATATCAGGATCTGCAGGCAGAAATGAGAGCAATGTGGAAGAAAGATACCCAGACAGTTCCAATAGTAGGAGAAACAGGTTTTATAAAAAATAATCTACAGTCATATTTAGATATGTTACCAATCTATTTAGATATGTTACCAATCCATGTAACTCCGTACGAATTGCAGGAGTCATTACTGGTCACATTGAGGGTGCTGCGAAGAACACTTTTGTCTGACATCAAAGACTGAAACAATACTAATTTCATGAACTTTAATCGTACTTTGAGTTAGGAATGGGGTCCATTCCCGTCATGGTATTAGAAACCCAAAAGATTTGGAGAAATTAAAAAAATGAGTAAAGCTGGAATCCACTCTCATGCTGTAGGGAATAAAGAGGCTGATGGACCAACATGAGGGCTGATAGTTGACAGGTATCAGAGACCCCTAAAAAAAAAAAAAAAGCTTCTGCTTATAATGCTTGACCTGATGACAGGTGCATGTAACCTGAAAGATTATTTTTTGAAATGAGCTATTATTTTTCTTTCACTGGGCCATGGGATTTTATTCTTTGGCAGCATTTATACTGTTTTCCACCTTTCTTGTAGTCTATGAGGAAATGTGAAAAAAGTAATGTTTCAAAGGTGTTATACTTGTTCTGTACAACATTTTCAGAGCATTACTTTCAGGGACTCTGCACAGATATGGTATACTACTCCAGAACTCAGAATTTTTAGAATTCCAAGACAAAAAATAGAATTGGAATGTAATTTTCCACTTTGTATTATTATTCTTGCTTTGAGTCGCTGCAGTTCAGAAATTATTATTTCCTCCCCTTCCCAAATTATCAGAATAAAAGTACAAATCCTACTTGTACATATACACTACAGAAAATAATTTACCTGAAATTGTGCAGAAACATTCTTCCAGCATATGAGCTAGTATGTTTGCTAAAACATCCAGGAGCTCAGATGAATGTTCACACCTAGAAGAGCAAGTCCAAACAGTAGAATGTGTCAAATGTGAGACCAAAACGAAGCCAAATGAATAGATAAACAGACACTTTATTGTAATAAATGCTTTCACAGTACCATAACACTCTTCTTCAGACTATAAAGCCCTCAGTAAAAACAACATTTATATAGGTCCAATTAAAAGGCATGGTCCAATAAAAACTGTAGTCATTAAAACATCAGCATTATATCACAATCAGATGGGTAGCTTTTAAAGAAATAGTTAACATAAGCTATCCATAAACAATCATTTAAAAACACACAATCAGTAAAAAACAAATGAAAAAAAAAACATGTCAGCATAGGCAGATAAAAACTTACACTATTGTACACATAGATAATTTACTTCAAACTCCTAGCAGCTAAAATTGTTTTCAGGAGAACTTTATCATTAAGCCCCTTGCCACAGTCTGCTCGTAACCTAATAATCCATTTAATTTATGATGTCTCAGTCCTATTCACCAAATCACCCCTTTGCTCACTGGGACTAATTAAAAGATACCAATTTGATTGTGATGTAACATTGATGTTTTAATGACTATGAAGTTTTTTATTGGACCAGGCCTTTTAATTGTACCTATATAAATGTTAGTTTTATTGAGTGTCTTGTAGTCTGAAGAAGCAGTGTTATAGGTTCATAGTTTAATATTAGGCTGACTGCCCTTGTGGGCCATTTTAAGTCTAGCCAGTTACCCCATGTGAGAATCAAACCCTGCAGCTTGTGTCTGTAAGGTAAATATCTTACCCACTGTGCAAACCTCCCACCCAACAACCTATGCAGGTCTTGAACCCAGGACCCTGTACACCATAGTCACAGTAGTTAACCACTAAGCCATCACAGGTACTTTGAAAGCGCTTACCACAATAAAGTGTCTGTTATCTATTCATTTGGCTTCATTTTGGTCTCACCTTTGACATATTCTACTATATGAGCTAGTATCCCCGTAGTCCAGAGAAGTTTCTGTAAGAAAACATGGAGGAAATCAAAATCTACAGCACATTTTGTTTGCTGTGCTTACCCAAAGGGTGAAGTGTATTTTGTTGTATTCTCAGTCGTCAAGCAACAAATCAAGAAAATATAGGAGTACAAGCATACGTAATAAATACATAAAGGTTTCAATTGCTGGATAGTTTCTCTTTAATTTTGGGACAAGAAGACTGAAAGTTGATAAGTTATTTTAATGACATTTGTATAATAGTAAAGTGTTGTTCTTGATTGCTTTAATTGATATGAAGTGTTATGATATGAATATCTATCTATATATATATATATATATATATATATGGGGTTGATGCCTAGCTTAGTGAGTTTTTCTGTGATTCCTGAGAGGGGAATGGTAGCAAAGGCCTTGGCCAGATCAAGGTAAGCTGTATGATCCACCTTGCCTTCATCCACAGCTCTGGTGACTGACTCAAAGAAGTCGACCAAGTTAAGCAGACATGATCTACCCTTCACAAAACCAAACTGTGTGGGATCCAGAGTTTGGAGATTCCCTATATCCTTGTTTATTATTAGGTTCATGATGATGCATTTCATAGCTTTGCATATCAGACTAATCAGGCTAATGAGGCGATAGTTCCCAGGGTCTGTAGTCGCTCCTTTGTGGAAAGGGATGACTGAAGCAGTGCGCCATTCGGTAGGAACAAAGCCTGAGGTGAGGCTGTGACTGAACAGGGCACACAGGTGAGGATATTGTCAGGTCCCATAGAGCTGTATTCTTGGCCTTGGACAGTGCTGTTTTAACCTGTGCAGCAGTAATATTGGGTGCATGGCAATCTACTGGTTTTGCGATTGGTCCTTTGGGGGTGTAAGGTTGACACTGAATCTGTTGGCCAGTATATTGGCAATATCTGTTAGCTCAGTATAGGAGGTACCATTTTGCAGTAACTCAGAGTGGGTCTATATTAGATAAACGAACATTTGAAAGTTTCATAGTTTCATAGTTTGTTACTAGGCTATCTGCCCTGGGGCATTTATAAGCCTAGCCATAGTGATGTGGCTTTCGCCACCCCATGTAATGGTACAAAAGTGTACAGTATAGATTTAGAATTAGTTTACTGTGCCTCTGTCTAGTAGTGACACAGAGATGATACCTGGGGTAAACCTACGATCTCCCATCCACTCGTCAAGATTTCTCTTGAAGAGAGTCAGTGAGGGGCTCTTCCTAACATGAACTGGGATTCTGTTCCAGAGTATGGGAAGCCTCTAAGTTATGAATCTGTCCCTCCAGCATGTCCTATTCATATTTGTGCTGAGGTTTAAATCTTTAGCTCAAGTGGTTCTGATGGATTTGGATTTTTTGAGGTGGAGCATGTCCATCAATTCCTGATTGGACATGGCCTTGTACGTCAGGCACAGATCACCTCTGAGCAGGCAGTATGCTACTGAATAGAGCTGGAGTTTCTTTAGTCTGGCAGCATATGACATATGTTGGAGACCCTTGATCCTCTTGGTGAGGTACTTTTGGGGTCTCTCTAGCTGTTGCAAGTGCTGGGTGAGGTACATACCAAATGGGGCATTGACTCAATCATGGGCCTGATAAGGGAGGAGTATAGGGGTACAATGACCTCCTTTGATCTGGAAGTGAATCCCTTCATGATAAGGTGAGCAAGGTAGAAAGTCTTTCTAACCACTTTGGCAACGTGGGTGTCAAATGAGAGGTCACTATCGACTTGGGTCCCCAGGTCTCTGATTACTTTTTCCGTACTCAGTGGGTTACTGTTTATGTGATAATTTGTGGGTACTTTGTTTTTCCCAAAGGGGATGACTATACATTTTTTGGCATTTAGTTTAAGGCCATGACTCCGGCACCAGTTGTCCGTTTCAGTGAGGCCTTTCTGTAGGATGTATGTGTCAGCTGGTGTATCGAGTATGGCGCCTAGTTTGCAGTCATCTGCGAACTTTGTCAGCCACAACCCTCCCATGTTTGCTTTCACATCTGAGAAATAAATGCCGAACAAGAGGGGTTCCAGGACAGAGCCCTGTGGGACACCACTTGTGACTGGCTTTGAGTCTGACATGGCTCCAGCGATTTTGACTTTATGGGTTCTATCCTTTAGCCAGTTTGCCACCCATCTTGTGACATATGGATTTACATTTAAGCTGTTGAGCTTGTCTATGATGCCAGAGTGGGGTATTGTGTCGAAAGCTTTAGCCAAGTCCAGATAGGCTGTATGGACTGCTTTGCCCTCGTCAATGGCTCTAGTGACTGTTTCGAAAAAGTCAACCAGGTTCAAAAGGCAGGATCTGCCCTTTACAAAGCCGAACTGGGTTGGATCAAGTGTCTGTAAGTCCCCAATGTCTCTGTTTATGAGTTCCATAATGATTCTTTCCATAGCTTTGCAGACCAGGCTGATTAAGCTTATGGGGCGGTAGTTACCAGGGTCTGTAGAGGTGCCTCCTTTGTGGAGTGGGACTACTGTTGCTGTACGCCAGTGTTCAGGTAGATATCCTGTAGTAAGGCTAAGGTTAAATAGCATTTTTACGTGCGGGTTTAGCTCCTCTTGGAGTTCACGTAGCACGCAACCCAGGATACCGTCAGGTCCTATTGATGCTGTGTTTTTAGCTTTGCTGAGGGCGGTTCTCACCTGGACATCTGAGATGACAGGGAGGTTACATTCAGCTGGGATAAGTATTTCTTCTTTTGGGGGTGAGGGAGGGGAGAAATTTGCACTGAATCTGTCTGCCAGAATGTTGGAAATATCTGTGGGTTCAGTGTATTTTTTGTCATTGTGAACTAACTCTGAATGACTATCATATGGTCGACACCATATGATTGAACTTTCAAATGTTCAAATATCTAATTAAAAAAATAATAAACTACACCAAACACCTACCTTAACATTTTAAGTGGTTGTCTTTACAATCTGCTACAATTCTGTTTTCATAGCTAGCTTTAGAGGATTTGATGAGGGAATCTCAACTTTTTGTTGAGACTGATGAGGGAGTTTTTCCAGTCTTGGGACTTCACCTTATTCCGTATCAGTTTCCTCCTTCTGTTGTAGAGCTTGTTTATGGCAGGGAACCACCAGATTGGCTTCCTTTTTTTTGGAGGCGAGCATCTTGGTTCTACTGGGTATGGCGAGATCCATGCATTTGTGTACATGTTCATACAGTGCATTGGTGTATGATTCGGGGGTTAAGCAACTATTCTCCATTTGCATGGGTGCCGTGAAGTTAGCCATCTCTGTTTTTAGAATCCCAAAGTTACCTTTGGAGAAGTTTTTCATATGTTTGGTTCATAGGTTCATAGGTTTGTACTAGGCTAACTGCCCTTGTGGGCAATTTTAAGACTAGCCAATTACCCCATGTGAGACTCAAACCCTGCACCTTGTATCTGCAAGGTAAACACCTTAAACATTATGCCATCCTCCCACCCAAACAGCCATGCAGGTCTCAAACCCAGGACCCTATACACCATAGTCACAGTAGTTAACCACCAAGCCAACAAAGAAGTGTGTTACCTTTGCGGGGGTGGGTGGGAGTGATGTGGATTTCCAAGGTGATTAGCTTGTGGTTGGATCTAACCAGAGTACCTTCTCTGTTTATTCATCATGCTGACTTAATTTCCTAGCCACACAGCCATTAGAAGCTTTTTCTGTGTTACACAGCCTCTGTTTCTTCCATCCATCTCAATATTAGGGGCCCTATCTGTACCTCAACACATTTTATCTTATTTTACTGTTATCATTTTTAGGCATTGCAGTAAATGGTTTGTTTCTTTATTTAACCTTTCTTCCAGTCTTGGGATACCGTGCATTTAATATTATTTGAAGCACTTTTCTAACTGTCCTTGTTGTCTTCTGTAAACAGCCCCATGCCCAAACCTAAAAATCATTAAGTTTTGATCTTTCTCTGGCTATATTGTCCAGTTCCACCAGTCTTTCCCACATTTCTTCTTGCATGCATCATCTGTCCTGCCTAATCTGCCTTCTTATTTCATATGGTGATATGGGGAATTACCCTTAGTTGGGGAAGAGCCTGTATTCAGAAAGATACTTTGTGTTTATATAATTCTTCCCTTACATTTTTAAAAGTCCCCCTCCTTTATCTTTTTTAAACACCTTTATCAAATTGTCACATAATACATAGGCAAACACATTAACAGAAAAGAAAACAAACCATTATAACATTTTTCCTTTTAAATACAATGTACATTGCATATATTTTCTTTGTTACTGTCATCAGTCCAACATTATGTTAAATTACTGAATTCCTGCCTTACTTTAAACCTCACTCCTCCTCTTCCTGAACATTATTATGCATGTATTCTTCCCACAATTTCATTTACTTCTATATAATTTGCTCCATCCCTTTTCTAGAAATACCTCTTCCAGTTTTTTTATCTGTTTTATAATACTGAATACCTCATATACAGTTGGTGTAGACTTTGATTTCCATTTTCTAGTAATTACTTTTTGACAGCTAATAGAATTAAACTTAATAAGGCCTTACTATGTCTGGGCAATTCAAATCCTGTATCCCAGCTCAAAAGAATCATTTCCTTACTTACAGCCATTTGCTCACCCAATATTTCTGATAGAGTACTCATTACACTCCCTGAATATATGTTTCCGGTTACCCATTTCTTCCATATCACACTTCTAAAATTTGCCCTCTACCTGAGGAAACATTATTTGCAGTCTGCTTGGGGTACAAAAATACTTATGCAAACACTTCCAAGCAAAGATCCGAACCTTCTGGACTTGGTTTCATACTTGGGAGCCATACACGTCTTCCCATTGTTTTCTTGTAAATTGCTTTTCCAGTCTCTCTTCCCAATCTTTTCTAACCTCCTCTGATTGATTGTTATAGTTACCATGCAATATTTTATACCCTATTAATTATCCCTTTTTAAACAGCTGTTTCTGTTCTAGAGTCAGCTAAAGACTCTACCAGAGCAGTTTTTTCACTTAAAATCCCCCTATCCTTTTCTGTTTGCATGCACTCTGAGATCAAGCCCTAATAGGGAAGGCAGTCTCTAGCCTGCAGGTCTTCTTGGCCTTATCCCTCTCTTATTACCTTTCCTGCTTGAGGAAATATATTGGTTCCTTTACCAGGTTTCTCCAGTAAATTTCAGCCCCCTCTTGCCTATTTTCTGTACCCCTGCTTGCAGTCGTCCTTCTTGGCAAAATCTCCTTTCTGTATTCTAATATTGGCTTAGTTCTTAGAATACTTTCTGATACTTTATAAATATAATATTCTGTATGTTTAGTATTGTCCTTAAGGATCTGCATCCAAAATCACACCTCTCTCTCTCTATTTTTGAACTTCCCCCTTGTTTCATCATCATCCCTTTCCACTTTGAATTATAATCTTCTGCTTGTGATATGTATGGATCTATATTAAATATTTGAACGCTTAAACGTTCGAATCACTAAAGATTGAACTTTAGTGATCAAACGCTTAATGTTCGAATATTTTAAAAAATTAAGAATAAAAATTAAAACAAAAAGAAAAAACTAAAGGGTGTAAGCAGGGGGGCAAGCCCCCACACCCCCGCTATTTAAATATACCAACTCCAAGATTACACTACAGTGCAGGGAATGGGAAATTTTCCCACTGTAGGGAGGGCGCACTTTACATTTTTTTTAAATTTTTTAAAATATCCGAACATTTCAGCATTCGATCACTAAAGTTCGATTTTTAGTGATTCAATATAGACCCATATGTATATGAGCCCTAACTGTGTAGCTCTAAAATTTCAGTTTAGATCAGATAAACCTAAACTATCTTGTTCTATTGGATTGACTTACCCCACTTAACTCTTGCCCTCTTTCCCTCCCAGATAAATTCCTTATATTCTTTATTAATTGTCCACAACTTCAACTTCTCCCCAGGCTGATAAATGTATGCCTGACCCATATACAGTACTAAAGGGGCTAAAAACATTTTTACTGCTTGTTTATTACTATCTGTATCCATAAATAAGAATTTCCAGTATCTCGGTTTTTGTATTGTCTTTTGTTCGGTCTCTTTAGGGGCGGCTCGTACTATTAGGCTGCAAGACTGCAGAACCCCCAGCTGTAAAACATAACAGAAAAGAAAATAAAAAAGAAAAGAAATTAAAAAAAATAAAAAAAACATGAGTCGCGGAACATTGTGCATGCACACTTGTGGCATTTCTGATATCCGGACTGCTGGTGAACCAGTCTGGAGCATGCGCACAGAATCCAGACTGTCTCACCAGCATTCCAGATTAGGAAGACAGCATTCGGAAGGAATATCCCAGAAGTCTATGCAGTAACAACTGCATAGACTGTAAGGGGATCAGACTGCAAAGTCCACAGGCTGGGTAGCACCCAGCTTGCATGCTCTGCTCTCATGGGAAGAACTAGGACGAGCCTTGTGGGCTTTTCTACTGAATGGACTTGCTCTCCTACAATGGACCTTACTGAATGGATATTACGGGAAGGACTTGCTCTCGCTGCACAGACCGTACTGCACTAAATTGCTCTCAGGTATGGAACTGCAGGAGAAGTGTGTGTGTGTGTGTGTGTGTGTGTGTGTGTGTGTGTGTGTGTGTGTGTGTGTGTGTGTGTGTGAGTGAGAGTGAGAGAGACTCTAAAGTTAACAATGACTTGTAGAGAAATCATATAATCTGAGAACAGCGGGCTCTTCGGTCATATTGTCTTTGTTATGAAGTAATTTTCTTATAAGGGATACAGGCATTTTTCCCTTTTACAATGAAAAGTTAATAATGATAGAAATAATGACAGTAAATGCAGCATATTTATTTATTCATAACATTTTTTAACTAATGGGTCAAGCCACTTTTCTTAGGGGACCAAGGGATAAACCATCCATTAACTCAGGACTAAGTAAGGTCTGCAAGGTGCATCACTTACTGTGCATTGTGTCAGATGCAGGTGCATTATGGAATACAAAGTGTGATCATCAGCGATAAAGGTTCCCTATTACGCTGTCACAGGAGCAGGTTGTCAAATGCGTCTTTGTTGAACTGAAAAGCGTGAAAAGGCAAAATAGCGAAGTGGCTTTTCAGCTAATTCTTTCCCTGGGAAAGAATTTGCTTGGCCGATTTTGCTATTTTGCCATTTTTGGCACTGTAGTGCGATCTCGGAGTTGGTATATTTAAGTAAGGGGGTGTGGGGGGCGAAGCCCCTCACATTATGTAATGTTTTACACTTTTTTTTTTTTTTTTTTTTTTTTATGTCGGAACAGTGATTTTTTTCCAAGGGAAAAAAATCGCTGTTCTGAGGTTTCAACATTGTAAGCTTTCGCTTACATGGGATCGATTATGTGTCATTTGCTCTTCTGAGAGTGCTATATCATAATATAGACCCGCGATAAACGTATGCAGCAGAGTATAGCTTATGCCAATATTTTAGCGTTCATTATCAGTGCCTAATGCTCAAGAACAGGTAAATTTGTAGTCACAGCAAAAAACACAGTAATACTAAACTTTGTAACAGAGTGTGTGTGTGTGTGTGTGTGTGTGTGTGTGTGTGTGTGTGTGTGTGTGTGTGTGTGTGTGTGTGTGTGTGTGTGCATATGGAAAGTATCCATTTTAATAATAAAAACAGTGACATTTGCTGGAAAGATCATTAAACTGTTCATTGGAAGTATTTGCATTTGATTAAATCATGTGAACACTAATCAAATACAGTAAATCAACTGTAGCTTAATATTAAAAGAGGAAAAAAGAAAGATGATCCGGGAAGGATGGATAAAGTATACAATGCAAACTGGTGGAGAGAATAGGTCAAAAGTGGAAGTAAAAACATTCTGATAAGGAACTATATTAAGGTTGGGAGCAGATAAGTAGGTTGCATTCTACCTAGAAACCTGGATAGCAACAGGAAAAAACACCACTGAGTAACTCCACAGTCAGTCTGTTTAGGATGATTCAGCTTACATGATTTCAGTGCACATTTAAACTAGTAGACTTGATTAATGCAAGTAGATGGATGTAAGTGGCTCAGTGGCTTGATTCTGAAACTACCAAATGCTCGTATGTGATAAGCATGTGAAAAAAATAATGATCTGATTATAGGCCATGAAACCACATTGGCAGAGCTGGGACAGAATGGTCTGCACATACAGTTTTGAGAAAAAAGAAGTTGTATGAATGACAGCCTGCTGGCGAAATACATCCACCCAATATTTTTTAATGCTATAAAAACATTACGAAATCATGCCCTATGACTGTAGGTCTTATCAAGGTGGCAAGACCTTGAATTCCCTACCCACCACCATTCGTAAAACATTTGCAAATTTTTGCCTCATAGTAGTTCTGTTCTGTTCCTCATAAAATCTGTGGTTTCTGTATTTTTGTGTATTTACACAGTCAGTAGAGTAGTGGTGCAGTGGTAGCATTGTTGCCTGACAGCTACAGGATCTCTGGTTTGATTCTTGGCTGGGGTGCCTTCTGTGTGGAGTCTGCATGTCCTCCCTGTGTTTGTCTGGGTGCTCTGGTGTCCTTCCATCTTACAAAGACATGTATCTGGAGTGTTTCTCCCTGGGCATCTCCTGAAAATTGGCTTTTGTTCCAAGTCAGACTTTCCTGATTAACAAATGTTAAATAAAAAAAATGCCAAGCATTTGAATTTCAGACGTCATACTCTTCAGAAAGTACATGGTAACACAAAACCTTTTATTCTAGCAATTCTCTAAGTTTATAAGATGGATATTTGAAATTTGTCCCTATTTTTGGGACTGTATTCTGCCATTATTGGCTTTGTCCAGGTTTTTTGTGCTAAGGTTGAGAGCTATGGTAAGAACTGAATTCACTGAATATGGTTGGGGGCTGTATTCCCCTCATTACTGGCTTTGTCCAGGTGTTTTTTGCTAAGAGGTTGAGAGCTATGGTGAGAACTGAATTCTCTGGATATGTTTGGGGGCTGTATACCCCCATTACTGGCTTTGTCCAGGTGTTTTTTGCTAAGAGGTTGAGAGCTATGGTGAGAACTGAATTCACTGGATATGTTTGGGGGCTATATTCCCCATTATTGGCTTTTTCAAATGTTTTGTGCTAAGAGGTTGACAACTATGGTGAGAACTGAATTCACTAAATGGTAGCCATTTATGTTTCAGTCTTCCTCTCTTTCACAAAACAGTTGATTTGGCATACTGGTATGTTGCTCTGACTATTTTGCACAGGGTCCTGGGTTCAAGACTAGGCAGTGAAATGTATGGTGGTAACACAGCATTTTATTCTAGCAACTTTCCAACATTATATAATCAATTTTTAAAATGTGTCCCTGGTTTTTGGGCTTTTGTCCCCCCTCAATACATTTTGGCTTTTTCCAGATTTCTTGTGCTGCAAAGTGGAGATACAGCTGAGTGTTGAGTAGATTTTACAAGGAGCTGAGAGCTGCAGGGGAGCAAAAGTTTAGTGCTGCTTATGCTGAGTCTGCTTGCATTGTTAATAGCACAACAGGTAGTATACTTGCTTTTGATGCAGGAGGTTGTGGGTTCTACTCTCTCAGCAGGTAGATGCATTGCTGATACTGTACTGTGTTGCAAAGGAGGTGGATGTTGCAGTCCTTTTTGTTGAAGATACCTAGTAACTATGAACCTGTTATCAGTTTGCCATCCATTCCCTATTGCAATATTACTAGCTTATCATTTTTTAGTGTAACATAGGCGATTTTGTTCCTCAAGGGCAACAGGCACTTTATTTGCAGATGAAACAATGAAATATAAAGTTGTTTGCTAGCAGCAATCTCTTCATTATTTACAGATCTCTTTAATGTGGAATTATTTAGATGACTTTTACTTCTTCAGAGATTGTGCATATTTACTGATACTGGTGAACTGGAGAAGTATGAGTAGTCTTTTATGATGGAAATGTTCTGAATTGGGCAGTTTTGTTATTATTGGTGCATGCATTTTGTTTCATTGTTTATTGGAAAAATGTTCAAAACAATAAATTTAAAATGCCCTCTAAATCTGTACTGTATTGTACAAGGAATATAATTTAATACAATCAGGAAGGTGTATCAAAGAGCACATGTATGTTTCATGTGCAAGGGACCTGTGATTTGAAAACAGCCCAAAGTTAATCTGTATCTGCCACTGGCAAAATGTATTTTCTTTGAATGTGGGTTTCAATGCTGTTTCAATGAATGTGAATTTCAAGTGCAGAGAAGTTTTAATGCTAAGTCTGTTTTTATTGTGAGACTGCATTGCTTTGTTTAGCAGATATCTATTAGTGTTTGTGCAGTAAAATGAAAAATAAAACTTTCAAATGAAATCCAAATCATTGCAGAAGTAAAGTAGTATGCACATTAGTGTTTATGGTAAGTGGGGTGAAATAGCCAGGTAATGGTTCATTGGAATGACTGCGGGAGGGGGGTGGCTCCATTCGACTATGATTTAGTGAGGGGGGAAGGGCAGCAAACTCAAAGACAGCCCCGGCTGAACTATACCTCTCAACTGTCCAGATTTTTGCAGAATGAATAGATTTTTGCTTCTTATTTTTGGCTTGTTCCTCATAAAATTTGTGGTTTTCTGGCAAATCATTTAGGAATTAAATCACTAAATAATGACAGTTGCTGAGTTGCAGACTTCATAACCTTCAGAAAAATGCATGCTAAAGCAAAACCTGTTATTCTGTCAACTGTCTCAGTTTATACAAGAGCAATTTTTAGTACTGTTTATATGTTCCTCCACTATATTTGGCCTTGTCCAGATTTCCTGCATTAACAGGTTGAGAGGTACGTGCAAATAAATTGCTTTATAGAATTAGGCATATCCAAACCTCTCAACTGTCCCCAATTTTGGCTCAAAATGTTACTCTTCCTCTAATAATCTCTCCACAAAATGGCAATTTTGGAGGAGAATGTGGAGGGTTTACAATTAATAAATAACTGTAATTATCAAAGTTATAGATTACTTTTATTTCAGAAATGCATATAGATTCTTTTATTTTGTCAGCTGCTCAAGTTAGTAGTACTAATATTAAAAAAGTGTCCCTTATTTGACAGGTTCTCAGCTGTATTGCGTGGCTATTTTATATTTTTGCATCACGTTTTTGGTCTGTTTTTCATAAAATTGCATTTTTTTTGGCAAATTAGTGGCAAATCATTAAAGACTGAAGTTAGAAAATAATAACAGACATTTGAGTTTCAGATTTCATACCCTTCAGAAAATTCATATTAATGCAAGACTTACTATTCTATTATCTTTCTAAGTTCATAAGAGTAATATTTAAAAAATGTCCTTATTTTTGGGCCTTTGTCCCACTTCTATGCATGGCTTTGTCCAGATTTCTTGCTCTGAGGTTGAGAGGTATGACAAATGTGTCAGGGCTATCACAGTCAGACAGAGACATTTCAAATTGTGACATACTTGTAGCACCCCACTCCCCCATGTAGTGACGACTCCGGATGTGTCCAAGCAAGGCAAGGAGCAGTTATGCAGTGTAAATGTGCAGAGTATCTATCCCCCATCCAAGGTAGACACAAGTACTACAGTGGCTTTTCATCTGTCCCTGATTTTGCAGAATGTTCTGGTTTCTGTCATATTTTTATACTGTTGATTTATGCTTATTATTATTCAGAAAGTGCCTGTTGCTCTGTGTTTAAGTAGCAATGCTTTAATGATCATCAGTTAAGCTTGTCTGAGATTGTAATATGCAAGTAAGCTTTAATAAGCATACTGTTAAAGAATTGCCAACATTGAAAGCCTTTCTGTTGTTGCTATGCCAAGAATACTTACATAACTAGATAACATATAAGCCTTGGGTATTGAAATGCATATGACAGTATTTGTAATAAAAGACAAGATTAAATTATTTTAAGAAACTCATTACATTTTGACTTTCAGTCATCTTTGCAGGCTTTACCTGTAAACTAAACAGAATGCCAATCTATCATGTGTGGTCCATAACCTGTACAGTAATCCTTTAAGCAATGTATCTTGAGCTTGTTTCTTGTTTGCTTTTCATTTTTTACTTTGATCATGTTTTCCCCATGAAACAATTAGATAGTTGTTGTCAGGCAGCAGGTCTTGTTTGGATAAGAAACATTTTTACAAGTGGGGGTATCACAGAGATTGCACTTACAGCATGTTACTTGGTACTTTAATAAAGCTGAATATAAATTATAATTAGAACTGCAGTGCAAGGAGGAGTGGTTTGAGTTGAGTGCTGCTTGTTTTTCTTATACTTGATTTTGACTGGCATTCCAGTAATGTATTTAAAAAGTAATTTATTTTTTCATGCCTCGCACCCCTTTAGTTTCCATCTAGATATTAAGTAAACTGTCATGCAGCCAATGCATTGAAATGTTTTTTTTCCTTCTACACTTCATTTTGTCTTGCTTGGACTCTCATAATGATGGTTTGGCACCCAGGGCAGCGTATTGAATTAAAGTTATAGTTTTTGTAGTTTTGAGCATAGCTCCTCCCCATTCTTATTGGCAGCACCGCTTCCCACTGACCCCACCCATTCAGCTGCTCCTGATTTAAAGTCACCAGCCGCCACTGGGTCTCTTATCATATATCCTTAGCTGCCATAACAGAAGCCTTTTTATTCCATACTCCTAAATACTTCATCTTATCATGTCCCCATAAATATAGGAGAACCAGTTTTTGTGTGGGTACATAATTTACGGCTATAGCCCATGTTTTATCTTCATTAATTTTATATCTTCAAAAAACTTGAAACTGTCTCAACATGTTTCTCAACGCTGAGATATCCTTTTCCGGATTTATCAAGGACAAAAAAAACATGTTTCTCAACACAGACATGTCCTTTTCTGGATTTATCAAGGACAAAATAATATCATCTGCAAATAAAGCAACTTTTCTTGATTACCATGCCAGTTATATTCTTGTATTTCTGAGTCCCTTATTTTCTCTGCTAATGGCAATAAATATAAAGCTAATAACAAAGGACAAAGGGGACACCCCTGCCTGGTTCCTCTATTCAAACACAGCTCATCTAAGAGGAGCCCTCCCACTTTAATTATTCCCTCTGATGCTTCATATGTCCTTCTAATTAACCTTATTATTGTATCAGGTAGTGCAAATACTTACAATGCCTTGTCATAAAATCACTGCTTACTTTGTCAAATCCTTTCTCTGTATCAAAACCCACCAACAATACGGGTATTTTCTTACATTCTGCTCGTCTGGATTATCATTGTTCTATTAATGTTGTCACATGTGCCTTCCCTCCACAAAACCACACTAAACCATATCTTATCAGTATTGGCAATGCCTTTGTCATTCTTTTAGTTAGTATAGACATAAATACTTTAAAATTGTGGTTTAGTCCTTATGAAGCTGGGTCTGAAGGGTCTTTGTCATCTTTAGGTAACACAGCCACCACAGCTTTCTTCCAAAATGTTAGTGCTTCCCTTCCTTTTAAAATGCTGTTAAACAAAATCTTCCAGATCTTAATCATTTTCTCCCTTATTAATTTCCAAACTTCCATGTTCTCCTCCTCTGTCTTGAAACTTCTTTCCACATTCCACCTTTGGAGGATTCTGCCATATTTATTTATGCAAGTCTGTGTTTGTCTGATAAGTACTAAGTATATGCAGCTGTTGTAAAAGTAACAGTACTTTAGGAAACAAACAACTAAACAAGTAGTCATATTTTTCATATTTTTGGGCCATTCTGAGTAAATGTATAACATTCTGCCTCTCTAATAATCATATTATTGTCTCATATGTATTTGACGTAATTATCCAGTATTGTACATTGGCATTAGAAAGTTTCCTTTTGGCTGACTCGTTATTTTGCATGGACATATACATTGCACGTTGCTTGTGTTGATAAACCCCTCCATTATATTTTGGCCAAGGACTGTAAGCAGTTCTTTAATGAGCAACTGTACCATTACCATGACTTTAGACAACTCAGGCCAACCCTGCCCTGCAGGTCTCTTTCTAGGCTGTACACTTCTCTATTCAGTCCATTAGTCCATTTATTGTCCAGTCTAACAGTGAAAGTTGTGCCACCTTTGCATAGTACAGAATATCGAGTAATCTTAATTCCATGGTTTCGCTGTTATCTTGCATTAATGAGGGTGAGGGTATGTGAGTTCTATACTTACATAAGATATATATCATATGAGATTGTTCCCAGCTTTAAGTGTTCTCAGGATGAAATATCACTGCCTGTATAATCCTGAAGTAAAGAAGAAACTTTTATTGCAAGCATTAGACTCTTGTCTTTACTTTCAGTTGCCCTATGTTGGAGTCACTCATAAAGATAGAAAACAGCAACTGTAGCCAAACAGAACCTGACCACATAAGTTGTAGACCCTCAATACCTTTGAGTAAACATGAACAGGATTTCATAATCTCCTTGAAACAATATATGATAATTCACAGAGTTCCCAATTAATTATTTAGGTCTTTCTGATGCTATTCCTGGTACTCTGTTTTCTGTTTAAAGATGGAGAACCACATTTCACTTATCTTACTTTGGTCTGAGGGGTCTGAATATATTTACTGCACCAACAGCATGTAGGGCTGTGGAAAAGTGAGCCTATCATCACCTCCTTTTGTCTTTTCTACTTTCCTGAATGTTTGCTGGGTGCTGATATCCAGTAATGTTACCAACATTGTTCCTGCTTCAGCATGCTGGTTTAGGAGTATAGCTGTAATAACATTAATATGCTGGATGTCTACGCAAGAATTCTACCTAATCTTTTTCGGCTGTACCTGAAAGTACTTCTTTATACTTTCAGTTGACATGTTTGTATAACAATGCAGTTTGAACACACACACAGCAAGGTATACCACATTCAAACTCTTACAATTGGCTATTAACTGAAACTTAAAATTCCGTCCAGTTTCTAGATGTACAAAGGTACTATTATCTATATATGTACAAAAATTACAATTATTACATGGAAAAGTGCCATATGTTAAAGTGCCATGTGTTAAGGTACAATCATTGTTCTTGTAATTGGGCTGTTGGCATAAAACAGATTTAAGGTTACGCTTGTTCTTATATATGAATCTTGGTTCTTCTCCCACTACTTTCTTAAGATCAGGGTCAGTGGTGAGTATTCTCCAATGCTTCCTAATAATGTTTGTGACATCATTGACATAATTGGTGAAATGAATCGGTAACCCAAGTCTCTTATTCACAGACCAAGTTTCTTCCATAATTTCATTTCTACCCACAGGCATGGAATAATAGGGCTTCGCTCTATTTAACCTTAAACCATCCAGGCCATTCAAATTACGTTCAACCTCATCTTGTCTATAACCTCTTTGCAACAACATATCTCTAAGGTTACAGAGCTCTTCTTTATAACCAACATCTGTGGCATTAGGTCTCAACACCCTCATGCCTTGCCCTCTTGCAGCATTTCTAAAAGTATAAGACGGATGCGTGCTTGTTCGATGCAATAAGGTGTTCTTGTAACAACTCTTCCTATAAACTCCTGTGTTAATATTACCATCTCTCCCTCTCCGTACAAATACATCCAAGTATTCTATACTCTCTCTGGATCTATTTATAGTGAATTTCAAGAATTCAAATCCAGCATTTAACTTCTCTAAAAACAGGTCCAGTATCACACCAGAGCCATTCCAAATAAGAAAGAGGTCATCGACAAAACGTCAATAAAATGGAACAAATTTAGTAAATAGTTCCATCTTAAACAACACCACTTCCTCCCAGGTGGCCATAAACATGTTGGTGTAGCTATTGGCACAAGAAGTGCCCAAAGCCACGCCATCACGCTGTAAGTACAGGTTGTCATTAAACATTAACACATTATTTTCAAGCAGTGTTTCTAAGAACAAACATATCAAATCAATCTTGTTGGCATCATAATTACTGTGCTTATGTAGATATCTATGTATGGACATCACTCCTTCATCATTAGGGATGACAGTAAACAATGACTGAACATCAAGAGTGACAAACCAGTACCCACTGTTATTCAAGTTCTGTTTATTAAATGCATATAAATCTGTCAAGAAATGCTTGGTGTTCTTTAATATATATACATTCTTATTAAGAACCGGTCTAATGTTCTTTTCCACATGCAAAGAAAAAGGTTGAGTAAGATGGAACTATTTACTAAATTTGTTCCATGTTATCGACGTTTTGTCAATGACCTCTTTCTTATTTGGTTGTAGTTGTAGCTACTGTTGAAAAATGCTACTTTGCACAAGCAGTAGTTAAAGCAATTCAGAGACATACAGATTAGCTACTAATGAGGTATTTTCTCATTTTAGCTAATGTGTCTCTGAATTGCATTTTTCTGAAGTTCTTACCGCAAGAGCTGGGGTAATTCTGAATCCTCAGGATAATATGTAAGATTAGGTATATTCAAGAAATATATTATTCAAATATTCAGATCTCATAACATTGAGTGACATGCTTGCAAGATTGAGATAGTCATGGATATGATGTTCAAAGTACCATGTGCAAATTTGCATGTGTGTATGTGCTTGTGTACAAGTATACATGTGCCCATATCTGTGTGTGTGTGTGTGTGTGTGTGTGTGTGTGTGTGTGTGTGTGTGTGTGTGTGTGTGTGTGTGTGTGTGTGTGTGCATGAGCTCGCACGTGCTTGCTTTCGGGGTTGCAATTTATTGCACTTTGTATGTCTGACAACAGTGAGCTGAAATGGATTACTATGGCCATTATTTATTATATAGTCATTGATTTCATCACAGTTAGACATGTCAGACGTATGAGAGCTACGCAGGTAATAAACTGCCTGTAATTGTTGGACGCGCGCGCGCGTGTGTGTGTGTGTTTGCACACGCTCGCGCCTCGCATGTGTGTGTTTTGTGCATGTACACTGGGTGGGTTGCACTGCATATGTGTGACAGCATGAGATGAAATATACTACCCTGGCCATTATTTATTTATTCAATCATTTGAGCAGTTAGATATCAGAGATGTATGCAATCAGTAAAGTGGCTGTAATTATGTAATTTGTGAGTGTGTGTGTGCGTGTGCGTATACATATCTTTTGCATGCATGCGAGCTAGCACGTGAGATTGCAACATATCGAATGTGTTGCAGTGTATGTGTTTGATAACAACTCACTGCAGTGTATTACTGTGATCATTATTTATTTAGTTATTTATTCATTTATATAGTTATTCATTTAGTCAGCCACTGAATCCCAATCATACATCTGTGGTGGCTGTTGTATGTATATAACCAATCTTGAATGTGTTTAGCTGTACTTCTGAGCAACCCAGCTGCTTGCACTGAAAGTTGTTCATCACACACATGCTGATTTAGGATATGCATTTTGCTAGTGCTTTAAGTAAAATAACACTGAAAAAGTTAACTACTCAGTTGTCTAGTCAATTACAGCCATCCATGCTGAATTCAAGAACTAGCATGTCACTCAAAGTTGAGAATTTGCCCACTTTATCTATGGCACTGACATTATCTTGCACAACTGTGACATCTTAAAATGAATCCATACATTTAACATGCAAACATGCTTATTAAAAGTATTAGGTAGTAACTGAATATTTTCTATAACCATAACTAAGACAAGATTTTTTTCCACGTGTAATGTAAATTGTGGTTCTATATGGATGTATACTTTTTTGTTCTTTCTTGAGAAATGAGAGTGCAGGTGTATGTCACCTGAGCTTACTGCCAAGGACCTTTCTATGCATGTAACTCTTGTGTTAAGTAGATTTAACTAAGGAAATGTATACTACCCATTTATTGTTACACTTTTGGTTTCCTTTATTATCGACTTGGAAGTTTCTTTATAGTTTTTGTGGTATTGCTACAAAGATACTTTGATTGCCGTGATACCATTTTATAATGACACTTTTATTGTGACCAGGGAAAGGAACTAAAGGGGCAAAATGTTGCTGGCGCTCTATGTATTAAGCAGCCTTGGCCTGGTATTGCAAGAACCCTTTATGGAGATCATCAACGGTTTCTGGATTCCTATTTTAGAACTTACCCAGGTAAGACCATCTACCTTGCTTGTGCTGGCATATCGGGGAAATGTCAGATTATAATATCATTGCTTGTTAATATCATCTCTTTTTTGTGGGACTGCAGTGAATGATTTGATTATTTTAAGTATATTTGAATTTTCCAGCCTGTTTATGGAATTTAGTCGACTGTATCACTTCATGTTTGCTTGCCTTGTGCTTGTGAGGTGTCTGCAGTGGTAACTAAACATCAATGGAAGAAACTGAAGGCAGGTAGTCAAAATGGTACAATGCATGTGGAGAGGTGGGTGGCTGTATTACCTCATCTAGAACTGTGAGAATGCCTGGGTTGTATCTGTGGGCCTTAGAGGAATCCAGCAGCCAATAGACACATAAATGTTGGAACCAGTGGGTTCAGGGATGCTGCCTGTCATGTTTGTGTTTTGCATTCTGAGTGTGTCCATCAGAATTTTACTGTCACTTATTAGTCTGTCTGGTGAAATAAAGTTACATACCTGTCCCAACAACAGAACTTTTCTTCGTAAATTCAGTTACATTTTTAACATAGCAGTGTTACTACTTCTGTCGCTAGTAAGGTGTAGTACATGTAATGTGTCAGTTATGAAGAAGAACCTTTATAAACAGTGGTTTAGCTGTCACTCTTCCCATAACTGTCTTTTATCACCTGCAGCCAGTAAATGTCATTGGGGAGTGGGTACTACCAAGCACTCATGTGTGAAAGTCGATGGCTGTCGAATGGTTATCATATTATGCAAATTAGAAATTATGAGAAGAGCAGTTGATCTTACTACAAGGTAGAGTTACTATCACTTTAAATCATAAATTTGGGTTTGCACAATAGTAAAGCTGGATTAGTTTACCTATTTTTTCCATAGTTGTTCTGTTCCACTTTGAAGACCAACACTGGTTTCGTGCTGACAGCATCAGTTAGATGGGAGCCTTTCCCCTGAAGCTTAGATGGCAGCCTTTCACGTGAAGCTTAATGGGAGTCTTCTACCAGGTGCAAGGCTCCCATCCAAATGAAGATGTCATACGCAAGTATTAGTTCTTCTTGCCAGAAGCTGTCATACACAAGCATTATGATTTATTTATTTATTTATTTTATTTATTTTATTTTACATTTGTTAACCGGGAGAGTCCGACTGGATACATGTCCATTTTCAGCGGAGGCCCGGGGAGAAAAGCTCCAAGTACATAACAGACATATGAACATTGTTAATGCAAAAAAAAGGAAGATAGTTGAGTTCTAAATACAATATAAAGATACATCACATCTTGGGAAAAAAAAAACAACAGCAGCATATAAAAAAAAACATAGGTCAGTTACAAAGGCAAGGCGCCTTGTTAAAAAGTAGTTCTTCTGGCCAGACATGAGTCTAGTGACTATATTTTGCTTTGGAAATACATTACTTTGTCATGTGGCCGTCAGTACAGCTCTCATTCTCATAACACTAAATTCGTACAGATACATTTTAGTAAGTTAATATCATCTTATAGAGGTTATCTTGTCTCCTTCAAAATCGATAAGCAAATGTGGTAGAAGACTAGTCCCTAAAGATTACCCGGTCAGTGTCTAGTATGTTTCTAACCATATTGTAGCAGACATACTTGTAAGTATTGCTTAAACTTTAATAAAGCTACTAGATTAAAAAGACTTAAGGCTGAAATTTACTGCTTAAAAGGGAATTACAAAAATTACAGGCACTTTCCTGCTCAAAGAAAAAGGAAAAATGTGTGTAGAATGGAAAAACAAAAAGAAATTTGCTGGGAAGTCTCTTGAGAAAGAGGAAGCAGTAGAAAAAACATTAGGCAGCGCAATCTTTGTTGAGCTTAACTAAAAACACACCTACACATTAAATGACTCCCAATTCTGGTTCATAAAGGTTTGTTTTGTCTAAAAAGGAGTCATCTACCTTGGTCCCAATTTTTTACAAAAATCAAGCAATTTACTCAGATGCAGGCATTCAGAGCAGGAGAAAATACCTCTGCAGCTTCATGAGCTTTGGGAGTCTTCACAAGATCCTGAATGTCTTAGTGTGCAGAATAGCTTGGGCTTATAACATTGGAAGAAGTGACACCAACCTCATTTATTTCAGTATAACTGTGAAATTATGAGGGTTAGAGAGTTTAATTACTGTGGGCGGCCACGGTGGTGCAGCTGTTAGTGTTGCCACCTCACAGCAAGGGGTTCTCCAGTTCGATCCTCGGCTGGGGTGCTTTCTATGTGGAGTCTGCATGTCCTCCCTGTGGTCGCGTGGGTTTCCTCCAGGTGCTCCGATTACCTCCCACATCCCAAAGACTTGCTGTAGGTGGATTGGACACTCTAAAATGGCCCTAGGTGTGAGTGTGTGCATGTGTGTGCCTTCTGTGGAAGGTTGGGCGCCGGGCTGGCAACTCAACACTGTAAAACTCCACTGCCAATCATGAGCGGACAGGTGATCCGCTGTGGCGACCCCTAATGGGAAAAGCCGAAAGAAGAAGATAGTTTAATTGCTCTAGTACATTATGTTATACAGTCAAAGATCTGTCTATTGCTAACTCTGAATACCTACATACTTGGGTATCAGCAACCAAAAGGAAGATAGGCTTTACAAGACTCCCTCATAGCCAGATATTGATAGATAAGGTAAAACAGTATTCACCTCCTCCAATCGATATGTAAGGGCTCTTAGTTAATTGTCACACATGATAACAGATCAAGCAGTTATTTGCAATAGAATATTCAGTCTCTTCTTGACACTGATGTGGAAGATAAAATAGAAAAAAGAACTACATTATCTAATAAAATATTTTTTATTCATTTATGTATCTCTCTATTTATTTATACCTGTATGTATGCTTTGCTAAGTGGGGTAGTCCTACAAGGCAGTGCCTATTTTCATAGGAAATCCTGGGCAATGAGTCAATGCACAATATTTCAAAACAAATAATATAATATTATTATAAAGAGGTAGTTAACTAATAATAATGGTCAATAATAAAATCAGGTTTAGAAATGTAATGTGAAGTCTACAAAGGTAATGAGGTAAGTAAGTAAAAATATAGTAATGAATGTAGGTTATGATGGGCAAAGAGTGGTTTACAAAAAAAGTTGTAAGGTTGAGAGTCAAAGAGTAGTCTACAGAAGTAATGAGGGGTAATTAAAAAGAAAAGTTATTAGAGTATATAGGTTACAAGGAGCAAAGAGTGGTTTACAAACAATGTGTTGCAAGGATAAAACAGATACGATAAGAAGGAAGTAATAAAAATGATATTTCATGCAGTCATGTTTTGTCAGTGTGCAAATGTATATAACCAGTGGATCTGATATTGTATTTTTCCATCCATCTCAACATTTGAGTATAACAGATCTGAATGGATCTGAATTCAGCACTTTAGGCTAGACTTTTGTTGTCGAGGCTGAGGCTTCTTCCCTTCCAATAATGCACCATCACCCTACCAGTATCCCAGATCTCATTTGTCTCTTTGTAAGACAGACATGGTCTCCAGACTTGATGCGCATCATACTGTTTTATTCAAAAACAATTGTGCCATTCTTCTTTATTCTTGTTAAAGTTGCTGATTGTTTCATCCAGACAGTTCCTGTTAATTTTTCTTACTTTTCTTGGGTTTATCTCCTTTTTTGATAATTTATAATTATAGTTGGTGGCTTCCCACTATTTGTCCTCCCCCTTCCCTTTACAACTCTGTACTTAGTTGCACACACACAAACACACGCACACACACACATACACACACACACACACACACACACACACACACACACACACACACACACACACATTTTATGCATGTGTGTATGTGTTTTCTTGATAAATATTTCTTTAGAGTTAGTGTTGAGGTAGTCAGTACTTGGGTGTTTCTTATGATAAGTTGTTATTGCTTGTTGCTGTTCATAGGTGAACACAAGGCTAACTGCTCTGAAAGGCCAGTCTGAAGTAGTTGACTTCATTTGATCTTCAACCTGTGGGATTACAGATCCCAATCATATCTGAGATGGCCGCATCACTAGCATCTGGTCCGAGCTCCAAGCTTCTCCCCTTACCCATAATGCCCCCTGCCTCCTTCCTTCCCTCAGATCTCATTTGCCAATGAAAAATTATGCATTGTGGTTGCAGAGCTTGTAGTATTTTTCATGGCTAAGTTTTTATTTCCTTCCCAGTGTTAGTGTAGTTTCTTCCTATCCTCTCCCTTAAACCTCTCCTACCAGCGCTGTTCGTCAGTTGTTGTTTAAAAAAAAAGTTATTGTTGTAGTTCTTTCTCCCTTGGCCTCTCCCTCTCCTTGCTCTTTGTGTGTGTGTGTGTGTGTGTGTGTGTGTGTGTGTGTGTGTGTGTGTGTGTGTGAGGGCCTGTGAGTGCTTGTTGTCTCCTATTATGGCTGAGACCCCCAAGCCAGTTTTAGGAAGTGCACAGTGCGTAGCCATAAGCTCTCCCCAACCGATGGCTGCACTCTGTGCATAGTGTGTTATTGCGTGGCCCATTTACTTACCTCTTGTCTTATTTGCGGCAGCTTCAATCCCCAGGCCATTAAGGACAGGAGGGCTAAGCTAGTGACGAAGGGTCTGCTTCCCTCATCGGGGACGGCCATCCCCTGTAACCACGGTTTCAGCCACTACTTCTTCTGCTTCTTCTCCTTCCCAGGCCTCTGGGACTCAAACTCCCGCTATGAGGTCTGGGAAAAGAGAGAAGCACAGAAAGGACAGACCCAGGAAGTGGTCTCCGGACCGCTTGGTCCCAGCAGGGCTATCTGCAAAATTCAAGACTCCTCCTAGGCCTAGTACTCCTCTGCTCCAATCGCCAAGGTTCTCCCTGGAAACGGAGACTTCTAGACCACCGCCCAGAGCTTCCCCTTACTGGCACTCCTGGATGGTGCCAGTAGCTTCCTCCTCCCGATCCAGCCCTAGCCTTAGCAAGGCAGAGATGGACAGGATGATGCGAAAGTTCATCTGCACCCAGATCCAGATGGAAGTCTTGCCAGCCCCTCTCCCTCCAGAGCAGGGAACTAGCAGCCTTTCTTCATCCTATAACTCCTTCTCCGATCCGACTGTCTGTTTTGGAGTCATTGGATCTGAGAACTCTTGGGGTCGGGCTGTTGGCACCAGTGGTATCTTGCACCTCGACACCAGCCATTGTCTTGAGTGCGTTGGATCCGACTGGGTCGGATCCAAGCTCTTGGAGCCGCAGCCTCGGTGTCAGATCTGAGGGGGTGCTGTCTACACCGAGCTTGTCAGAGCTCAGCCATCCCCTAAGCATCTTTGCCCCAGCAGTCTCGGCTCTGACTGTCCCATAAGGACCGATGGGAACGGATCCCTTTGCCACCTATCAGGATATCCATTCTCCATCTGCCTTTGACTTGGTGGAGAGGGATCTCTCGAGCTCTTTGAGACCCCTGACCATCTCGGACTCTGCCCTGACTCCCTCTGCTTTGGGTACGGCCCCAACCTCCTTGCCATCTCCCCCCCCCCCGAGGGAACAGCAAGAGGTTTGCAAGCTCCTCCCAGAGAGTCCCGCTGAACAGATTCCTCGCAAACGGATGTGCAAAAGGAAGCACCTGGACTCCTCTCCTGAGTTCCTCACCGATGACACTGACTTGGAGGAAGGAGAAGGTTCCCCCTGATCACCTCCCCAGGATGTCATCATGGAACTCATTCACCAGCAGGGGGGGTGGTCCATCCAAAAACCAACCTTGTATGAGTCAGTGTTCCTATGCTCCTAGAGACATTTGGCACAGGCAAATCTACTTCGTGGGTGTCCCCTCCTGCAGATCCACTTGTGGACCTCATTACATCTTGGGCATGGAAGGAACCAGACACGTGGAACCCATTCCCAGATGTTCCGATAAAGTGTTGAGCCCCCCCCCCATCAGACAGGACTAGCTGGAGCAAGGGGTCCCCTGTGGATGCTATGGTGGTGGCTGCCGCCACCAAAAAAGAGCTTGCGCAGGAGAGCTGTATGGTCCATCCTCCTGACCGGGAGTCCAGGACCATGGACTGTCTAGGGAAGCGGGTGTATGCTTTAGCAACCTTTTCTATAAGGGTGCTGAACTACATGGTACATGTCATCCGATTGCAGTGAGACCTAGTAAAGGAGGTCGCTGAGTTGCCCCTAGAGATCATATTGGCAGAAAGCAAGAAGGTGTTTTCTGCACAGATGGCCACTCTAAAAGCAGTAACGAACACGTCCATGCATCTTCTCTCCCATGCTATGGACGGAGCCGCTAGGGTGGCATGTTCCAGCATAGCCATGAGGCATCACACCTGGCTCCGGCTGTGTCAATTCTCGGAATATTTCAAGGCATCCTTTGCAAATGCCCCATATGATGCTTCTTCCCTGTTTGAGGAAACAGTTCATGAGACCTTTGTCCAGAGTGAGAAGGATGGGAAGACACTGTCTGCTGTTGAAATCCACTTCTCAGCCCCTCAAAGATCCTTTTCAAGGAATCAGCAAGGGGCAAAGAAGATGTGGTTCCAGAAATCTCAGTCCTCCCGAGACACTTAGGACTCACCTTCCCCCAGAAGCAGAGGGGGCTATGACAGATTCCGCCCAAGAGGCAGAGGGAGTCCAAGGAATTTCAGGTGTCAAGAACCTTTCTTGGACAGACCTGTACAGCAGCCCTGAGGGGCTGCCCGACTGCTCATCTCTGGAGGCAATCGGGGGTCGCCTTTCGCTACACCCAGCGGCATGGGAGTCTGTAACATCAGACCATTGGATGTTGCAAATCATATACAGAGGCTACTTCATCCCATTCACCAATACACCTCTCCCCCCAAAATGCCTCCCAGACATTCCCCCCAAGCAAAGGGGGGCAGCAGCACTAGAAATAGACCAACTGCTAAGAAAGCGAGTCCTCCAACCCGTCCCCCTATACCAATCCGGATCGGGCATTTATTCCAGGTTCTTTTTAGTGCCAAAGAAAACGGGGGGAACAAAGACCCATTATGGATCTGTTCACCTTGAACCTGTCAATAGCCAAGAAGAAATTCCAGATGGTCACTCTTCAGTCTATTCTCACCTATCTGCAGAAAAAAGATTGGATGTGCTCGACTGACCTTCGGGATGCGTACTACCATATCAAGATGGACAAGTGCTCCAGCAAGTGTCTCCATTTCCAGATAGGAGCCAATAATTATCAGTTCAGAGCCCTCCCCTTTAATCTCACCACAGCTCCCAGGGTATTCACCAAAGTGATGGCAGTTGTAGCGGCTCACCTGAGTCTTCAGAGAATTCAGGTCTATCTGTACTTGGACGATTGGCTCCTTACAGCCCCCACCAGGCTTCTACTTTGCAGAGCCAGGGATTATTTCCTCTTATTAGCAAACAGTTTAGGCATCACCATCAATATCAACAAATCATCGCAGATTCCGGTTCAGGTTCTAGAGTTCATTGGCGCTCGGCTAGACACTATCCAGATGAAAGTTTACATCACTCCAGAAAGGGTGCACAATCTCAGAGTTCATGTCTTGCACATTTTCCAAACTCATCTTCCTACAGCAGAGGCTATTCTACGAGCACTGGGGTCCATGGCAGCCACAATCACTCTCTTACCCCTTGCTCGCCTTCACATGCGAATCCTTCAGTGGACACTGAAAGTACAGTGGTTCCCATTAGATTTCCCACATCTCTTGGGTTTGCAGGGACTCTCTTCGATGGTGGATTTTTCCCCCGGATCTTATCAGGGAATGTCCCTTTCTTCCGCCCCTTCCCAAAGCCACGGTGACCACAGATGCCTCTCAGCTGGAGGGGGGCGTTGCTTGGGAAGGACTGTCCAAAGCATGTGGTCCCCTTCCAAGACCAGATTGCATATCAGTGTCCTGGAGATGAGGGCGGTGCTTCTATCATTACATGCCCATCTTCCTCTAGGGACTATTGCAGTACAGACGAACAACATGTCAGTGGTCTGGTATATCAACAAACAAGGAGGAACCGGGTCTTACCCCCTTTGTCGAGAAGCCATGAGAGTGTGGGATGGGTGATTTCCACTGCCTGTTTTCTGGTGGCAACGCACATTCCGGGACGGTCCAACATTCTAGCAGACAGGCTCAGCAGGACTATTCTGATGTCTTACAAGTGGTGTATAAATCCTTCAGTAGAGGAGGAGATCTTTCTCAAGTGGGGTTGGCCTTGCTGCAATCTCTTCGCATCTCCTTCCAACGCAAAATACAGCGAGTTCTTCGCTCTGAACACCCTCTCAGGGGGAAGTCCCCAGAGACGCTGTGGTACATGCTTGGTCTCCCAGTATTTTTTATGCTTACCCTCTGTTACCTCTCATTTCGAAATTTCTACAGAAAGCTTGCAGGCTGAGGAACACAGTAATCCTCATTGCCCCATTCTGGCCTTATCAAGTCTGGTTCCCCTCCTTTTGGTCACACCTAATAGTTCCACCATGGATCTTGAATCTGGTTCCGGATCTCATTTCACAACCCTCAGGAATTCCTCACCCAGATCTGGACAGTCTAAAGCTCACAGCTTGGCTGCTCCAGTTCCCTTGATTATTAGGACTCCAGGTTTATCCACTCCGGTGAAAATCATTTTGGTAGCAGCTCACAAATCTTCCACTCGCAGACTATATCGTAGTAAGTGGAAACAATTCTCTATATGGGCTTCTCAGTGGGATTTAGATCCCTTTACAGCTCCCTTCTCAACAGTCTTAGAGTTCTTGGCAGGGATTTTTCAACAAGGTGCCAGCTCTTCTATGGTTAAGGTACAACTGGCTGCTATTTCTAAATTCCATGTGGGAGAGAATATGTCTTCATTAGCCTCTTCTAGACTTTGCAAGACCTTCCTTAAGGGTACCTTTCTTTTAAGGCCTCTGGTGAAGGATCCTGTGCCCCCGTGGGATCTCACTTTTTGTATTGCAAGCTTCAGTTTCTCCTCCTTTTGAGCCTGCAGCCTCAACAGACTTGTAGTACCTGTCCTGGAAGACTGCCTTTTTGGTGGCTATTACATCTGCTAGGAGAGTGTCGTAACTTCAGGCACTATCTATCAAAGTTCCATGCATGATTTTCCATAAAGACAGGGTCTCCCTGCGCACTAATCTGTCCTTTCTTCCTAAGGTGGTGCCAGAAGCCAACATTAATCAAACTATTAATCTTCCTGTTTTCTTTCCTAACTTTCAGAACAAGAGTGAATATAAATTACACTTGTTGGATGTACACAGACAATTGAGATTTTATCTACACAGGACAAAGTCCTTTTGAAAATCTGACCAATTATTTGTCTCTTATTCTAAACCCTTCTTAGGAAAGCCAGTTACGAAAGTAACTATTGCTCGTTGGATTTCCCAATGTATCATTCGGGCTTATTCTGACAAAGGCATTTCCCCTCCGGGACAGGTAAAAGCACATTCCACCAGGTCCATGGCCACTTTAGTGGCTTTTTGGTCCAGGGTGTCGCTGGATGATATTTGTTCTGCAGCTACTTGGTCCTCATCTCATAACTTCATTTCACATTATAAATTAGACATTGTATCCAGGAGTAGGGCATCTTTTGGCTCTGCAGTGCTCTGGAATATCCTTCCATGAGGACCACCTAGGTGTTAGTAGCTGGGGGCTCTGTCCCACAGGTTGAATATCAAATGAAGTCAACTACTTCAGATAAAGAAGTTATGTACTCACCGTAAAGTTCCATCTGAGTAGTTGTACTTAATTTTTCTTCAACCATCCCCCCTCCTTTCCCCTGACCTTGTCACTGTTGCCGTAACCTTGTATTCAGGAGATGCATACTATAGTGGCCCTCCTTGCTTTTCTTGGCTTAGGGATATTGGGGGGCCTTTAGTGGTAAGGTCTCATTGGGTCGGGCTTATGTTTTAGTGAGCAGCAAACTCAATCTGAGGGAAGGAAGGAGACAGGCGGGCATTATGGGTAAGGGGAGGAGCATGGAGCTCAGATCAGATGCTAGTGATGCGTCCGTCTCGGATCTGATTCGGATCTGTAAACCCACAGGTTGAAGACAAATGAAGTACAACTACTCAGATGGAACGTTATGGTGAGTACATAACTTCTTTTTTTAAGCCTAACCAATAAGCTGGCATCAGAATCAAACCTTGCACCTTGTGTCTGTGAGATGAAGACATTAACCATTATGCCAAACCCATCCAAACCTACCTTGAAGCTTTTTGCCGACTAATGAATATGGAGTTTTTAAGTTCCATACTGCATTCATTGTGTCATAATACTTGTACTTCTGAAGTTAAGACCCTAACCGTTATGCTACCCCTGCCAAGTTTTAGTGCTTCTTTCCTTGTAGGATGTCCAACAAGGCCTCCATTTATAAAAAGTGATTGACATGCCATAACAAGTTACCGCCCCTTCTGACTAGGATGGGAAGGCTATTGAGAAATATGGGGCAAAAAGTACATTCTTTGCAACACTTGTCTTTAGAATTCTCAACTATCAAGTATATTGCTTCTTGGTCTTTGGGCTAAGATCAAGTGTAGTATATATGTTGAGGTTTGTGCTTGCCGCTTGTGAGAATATGAGGAATATTTTGTTACCTGCTTCGTCTTGTGAGGAGAAATCTGCATGGCGCAACTTGGTGTCTTCTATATATATCATGTATGTACTGGTGTGTTCCATATAATGTGTATATGATTCTGCAGATGCCACTTCTAGGGCTGCTAGCATTGGAAGTTTTATGAGGAGGTTTGTCTGGCTGCATTCTCAAAATCTCACAGAGGATGTTAGAATGAGATTTTGAATTGTTCCTTGGTTAGAGAACTCATTTTTGGACCCTCTTATTCAAGGGTTGTCTCAGATTTTTTAGCCTTCCTTCTCTAAGTTTGCAAAGAGTTTCAGTGCTCCTCCACAGCCTTCTTTAAAAACAAACAGTATCAGCAAGCTGCTGTAAAGCAAATATTTAAAAGGCAATGACAGGGTGGTTCCAAAAAGAAGGTAGGAAAGCCTCAGAACAATAAACAGTCTAACAAATCTAAATGACTACGTGAAGAACTTTTAGCCCTCCCTCCCACACTGACAGTGCTTTAATCCTTCCTGAAAGTTTGAATTTTCTTTTTTCTCTCATTGACTACAGATTGTTTCAGACAGGTGAATTCTGAGAGTAATACATCATGTTTACTGATGGCAGTGGGAGTCTCTCACCCCTTTTGGGGGGATTTCTGTTTACCCTCCAAACCAGACTCTTCTTGTCCCTCCTGTCATTCAGCATATGCTTGTGTGTTGGAGGGGAGGGGGTTGTTGAGAGAAGCTCTCTCTCCTCCTCATTTAGGGAAAGGATTTCATTCCAGGATGTTCCTGGATAAAAAAAAAAAAAGATTCTTGGAGACCAGTTTTGGATCTTTCTTTTTTAATCAGTTTGTGGTAGTTAAAATGCTGACTCTTCACAACTTGTTGCCCCTTATTACCTGTTTGAGTTTTCTAGTAACCACAGATTTAAAAGGTGGGGTAACCACAGATTTAAAAGATGTACATCATCATATTATGGTAGATCCAGATTTCAGATGTTTCTTAAGGTTTTCTGTGTCTGGATCAGATTATTAATTTTCTGTGTTACCCTTTGGTCTATCTACTGCTTCAAAGGTGTTCAAAAAGTGTCTCACTTCTGTTTTAGCTTACTGCAGACTGCAAGGTGTTCAGATTTTCCCATATTTAGACAACTCACTTATCTTTGCAGAGTATTTTGCAAAGTATCAAGAATCTGTCAGTTGGGTAAGAGAACTCTGACATAGGAAGGGATTCCATGAGAACTTGAAATCTTGTCTGACTCCTTTTTACAGGATTGTTTTCCTGGGGTGTCTCCAAGATACCCCCTTTTGCCCATTTTAATACATGGGGTTGGGGTATCGTGTTATCTGTCGCCACCTCTCTCAATTCAGTCCCACTTCTTTCACACAATCCATCCAACTCTTTGCTGGATGTCTTCGCTTCCTCTTACCTTCTTCCTGTCTGTCCCAAATCTTCCTCACCAGATTGTCTTCTGCTTTTCTACACATGTGCCCAAACCACCATAATCTGTTCTCTTTGATCTTTTCTGCAATTGGAGCTACTTTGGCTTCTGTTCTTATGTCCTCATTTCTTCATCTGTCCCACAGTGTGCATCCTACCACCTTTCTCAGGCACTTCATTTCCATCACCTCTAGCTTCTTCAGCTGTTCTGCCGTTACTGCCTAGGTTTCTGTACCATACAACAGTACTGGTCACAGCACTGTCTTGTACATTTTACTTTTCAGCTTCTTTGGCATTCTTCTGTCATTGACCACACCTGATACTCTATGCTAGTTGGTTGCAGCCCCACTGATTCTAGCTTTGACCTCTTCATTCAGACTACCCTTCTCCTCAACTACCCCTCCCAGGTACTTGAAGCTGTTTACCTGTTCCTCTATCTTCTCTTCTATCTCTAGTCTCAGCTTCTTCTGATTTCGCCAGTTTGCTGCCATTACCACCGTCTTATCTGAGCTTAGTTTCATCCCATGTGTCTTCAAATTTGCATTACATTCTCCTATCCATTGCTGAAGTTCTAGCTCAGAGTCTGCCCGTACTGCCACAGCGTCTGCATACAGCAGCTTTGTTGATCTGTCCCCTCTAACCTGTTTGCTAATGTAGTCCATCACCAGTATGAATAGCAGTGGGCTCAGAGCTGAACCTTGATGTGTACCCCTCCCACTGGGAATCCCTCTGTGAAGCCGAACACTGTTTGTACTTGAGTCATTGGGTCCTTGTATATAGCCTGCACTAATTCTACCAATTATCTGAAGTAGTTTACTTCATTTGATCTTCAGCGTGTGGGTTACGGATCCATATCGGATCCGAGCCGGCAACTTTTGCTAGCATCAGTTCCGAGCTCCAAAATCCTCCCCTTACCCATAATACACCTCCACTGCCTTCCATCCCAGATCTTGTTTGCCGCGATTTGCTTCACATCGTGTCTTCTGAGCTCCAGCTAGAAGTGGGTTATTAAACTTTCTGGGAGTAGAAAAATTTTCTCTCTTTTCATCAGGTTAGGTTAGTATAGGTACCCCTTCTCCTTCTCATCGCTTTGGCATTGAATGTTAAGTGTTTTTAGGTAGTTAGAGTAGTTTGTTCTGCGGTGGTGCAGCGATTAGCATTGTCACCTTACAGCAAGAGGTTCTCCAGTTCGATTCTTGGCTGGAGCGCCTTCTGTGTGGAATCTGCATGTCCTCCCTGCGGTTGAGTGATGTTTAAAGGGGTCTACTTTGTATAACCAAACTTCCGATTCACGGACACACAATTTACTGACCCCAAACAACCGAAAACACACAACACCGACAAACACCAACTCAAAAAACCGAACACCATTACACCGACACAAAAAACGTAAACTACACATTGCACACAATAACATATCCACTAACCTTAACCTAAACCCTAACCCTAACATCCGACACTACCGCACACTTATCCAACCCGCACCCTAACCCTAACTCACTTAACCCACCCCTAAACCTCAACACCGTCACTATCGCACACTTACCCTACCTGCACCCTAACTCTAACTCACTTAACCCACCCTAAAACATTAAGCCCGTCACTATTGCACACTCACTCCACCCGCATACTAACCATAACACACTCAACCCTTCCCTACACTACACTACGTCACTATCACACACTTACCTTACCGGAACCCTAAGTCCGACACTACCGCACACTCACCTTTCCCACACCCTAACCTAAAATCCCTCACTATCGTACACTTACCTGTCCGCTCCCCAATCCTAAATCCGTCACTATCGCACACTTACCGGATTGCGCTCACACGTTGCCGTTGTCGGTCTTTCGGCTGTCGGAATATCGCCTTTTCGATCATCTACCTGTTTGGTCGTTCCGTCTCGATCTTCTGGGTGTCGGTGAAGTGGCGGTTCGGTTATTCGAAGTAGACCCGTTTAAAGACATGCAGGAAGGTGTGTGTGTGAATGGATGTGCCTTTGTTGAAGGTTGGGTGTTGGGCTGGCACCTTGGCACTGTAAAAATGGACTGCCAATCATAAGTGGACCAGCGTTCCGCTGTGGCGAGCCGTAACTGGGAAAAGCCGAAAGACATTACTTTAGAGTAGTTTGTTCTGTGGTGCCCCTCAGTGTTTTCCATTGACTAGTGTGGTGAGTGTGTGTGTGTGTGTGTGTGTGTGTGTGTGTGTGTGTGTGTGTGTGTGTGTGTGTGTGTGTGTGTGTGTGATCTTTTAGAAAGCATTTCCCTGTCTTTTTTAAGGCTTTCTTTCTACCTTTAGCATGGCTGAAAAGCTTGTGTTCAAGCACTGCACAGAGTGTGGCCATAAGCTACCCCAGCAGATGGCCACACTCTGTGTGTTTTGTGCTTGCGTGTGGCCCACCTTAGTGTGGATTGTAGCATTTGTGCGGGCTTTAACCCCCGTGCCCTTAAGGATAGGAAGGCCAAGTTGGCCCTCAGAGGTCTTCTTCCTCCCTCCCTCCGACACTCTTTCCTCGTTTTCAGCTTCAGTCACAGCGGCTGCTGTGGCTGCCTCTCCCTCCTCTCTTCCTCTGGCTTCTCCTCCCTCACAGGCTGGAACCCCCCCCCCCCTTTGATAGTCCATCTTGGAATAAGGGCTCCCTCGTGGACGCCATGGTGTTAGCAGCAGCCACTAAGAAGGAACTTGCCCAGGAGAGTTCCTCGTCCACCCCCCTGACCAAGAGTCACAGATGATGAACCGCCTACGGAAGCGGGTATACGCTTCAGCTACCTTTTCGATCAGGGAGCTGAATTATTTGGCCATGTCACTAGACTCCAACGCGACCTAGTAAAGGAGCTGGAGGAGTCTCCCCCCGAGTCCATGTCACAGGAGGACAAGGCTTCATTCTCCACGAGGGCGGCCACTCTGAAAGCAGTATCTAATACGTCCATGCGACTCCTCTCCCATGCTACAGAAGGAATGGCTAGGGCAGCTGAGTCCGGCGTGTCCATGAGGCGTAACGCCTGGCTCAGGTTATGTCAATTTTCCAAACCCTTCAAGGCGTCATTTGCCAATCCCCCTTATGATGGTTCTACACTCTTCAGGAAGACCGTCAAGGAGACATTAGTCCAGAGTGAGAAGGACAGGAAGACACTCTCTGCCATCAAGATCCGCTTCTCTAACCCTCAAAGGTCCTTTTCTCAGAACCAGAGAGGGCAAAAGAAGATGTGGTTTCGGAAGTCTCAGTATTCCTGGGATACTCCGAGCTCTTCTTCACCCAGAGGCAGAGGGGGACAGAATGGACACCGGCCCAGAGGCAGAGGGGGTCCACGGAACTTCGGGTCTCGAGAACCTTTCTAGGACAGACCCAGGCAGCAACCCTGAGGGTTTGCCCGACTGCTCTACTCTGGAGGCAGTCAGGGGACAATTGTCCTTGCACCCAGCGACATGGGAGTCCATAACAACGGACCGCTGGGTGCTTCAAATCATATCCAGAGGATACTCTATCCCCTTCGTGGGTTTTCCTATATCTCCCAGGCACCTCCCAGACATACCACCCATGCAAAGGGAGGCCGCAGTACAGGAAATTTCCAAGCTGCTAGTAAAACGAGCCATCGAAACCATCCCCACAGATCGGGCTTCTACTCCAGGTTCTTTTTGGTACCAAAGAAAATGGGGGATTAAGGTCCATTCTGGACCTCTCTACCCTGAGCCTGTCAGTTGCCAAAGGGAAGTTCCGATTGGTCATGCTACCGTCCATCATGCTGTACCTGCGTGACTGTATGTGCTCGTTAGATCTCCAGGATGCTTACTATCACATAAAAATGCACAGAAGCTCCAGGAGGTTCCCCCGCTTCTGGCTAGAAGTCAAGCATTACCAATTTCGAGCACTACCCTTTGGTCTCACCACAGCCCCCAGGACGTTTATCGAAGTGATCTCGATTGTAGCAGCTCATCTGAGGCTTCAGGGGATTCAGGTCTATCCGTACCTGGACGATTGGCTCCTCACTGCTCCCACCAGGCGTCTACTTTCCCAAACCAGGGATTATTTCCTGACACTTGCCCTGCATTTGGGGATCACAATCAACACATCCAAATCTCTCCTAGATCCTGCACAGATGATAGACTACATTGGTGCCAGGATAGATACTCTTCAGTGCAAAGTATTCCTGACCTTGGTGAGAGTTCAAAGCCTGAGGATGCATGTCTCCCTGATCTACCGTTCTCATCTTCCAATGGCAAAATCGGTGTTGAGGGCTGTAGGCTCGATGGCGGTGACCATAACTCATCTCTCGTGTGCTCGGTTACACATGCGGATTCTACAGTGGACTCTAGCAGTTCAATGGTCCCTGTTGGAACTGCCGTTGACTTATCCTATCCAAATCAGTCAAGTGTGTCGGTCATCCCTCATATGGTGGATGAGCTCTCTGGACATTTTGGAGGGATGACCCTTTGTTTCAGCCCTGGCCCAAACCACAGTGACCACAGATGCCTCCCAACTTGGATTGTTCGGGCAGGACAGTCCAAGGCCTGTGGTCCCCCATAGATACCAGCTTGCATATCCGTGTCTTAGAGATGAGGGCGGTCCTTCTAGAGTTGCAGGCCCTTCATGCCTTTCTTCCTCTGGGGACGGTTGCTGTTCTGTCAGACAACATGTCAGTAGTCTGATATATCAACAAACAGGGAGGGACCAAATCTTACCCCCTTTGTTGCGAGGCCATGAGAGTGTGGGAATGGGTGATCTCCACCGGTCGCTTTCTCATCGCAACACACATTCCGGGACGGTCCAACATTCTACCAGACAGGCTAAGTCGGACCATTCCGATGCCATATGAGTGGTCTCTGAATCTGTCAGCAGCGGAAAAGATCTTCAGCGAGTGGGGTCAACCTTGCTGCAATCTCTTTGCATCTCCTTCCAATGCAAAGTGCAGCAAGTTTTTCGCTCTGAACCCCCTGCCGGGGGAGTCCCCCAGAGATGCTCTAGTTCATGCTTGGCCTCTCGGTCTTCTGTATGCTTACCCGCCAGTACCTCTCATTCCAGGTTTTCTGCAGAAAGCTCATCAACTGGGGAGCAAAGTGATCCTCATTGCCCCATTGTGGCCTCGCCAGGTATGGTTTCCCTTCCTTTGGTCTTACCTTCTGGCTCCACCTTGGATCCTAGATCCCATTCAGGATTTAATTTCACACCCTTCGGGGGTGCCTTATCTGAGTCTGGACAGCCTGAAGCTCACGGTTTGGCTGTTCCAGTTCCTGTAATTGCTAGGACTCCCGGACTATCCTCCTTAGTTAGATCTATTTTGGTAGCTGCTCATAAGTCTTCGACCAGAAAGGTTTATCGCAGCAAGTGGAAACGTTTTTCCTTCTGGAACTCTCAAAGGAGTTTAGACCCCTTCATGGCCCCTATTTCCGCTATTCTTGATTTTCTAGCTGATATTTTCCAGCATGGTGCTAGTTCTTTTACTGTCAAGGTTCATTTGGCTGCCATTTCTCATTTTCATCTGAGCGAGAATTCTGCCTTCTTAGCATCTTCCAAACTGTGTAAAGCCTTTATCAAAGGCACCTTTTTGTTACGCCCCAGGTCAAAGATCCGGTTCCCCCGTGGGACCTTACTATGATGTTTCAAGCTTTGGTTGCTCCGCCTGCTGCAACTGCAGATCTAAAATTTTTATCTTGGGACACAGCTTTTCTGGTGGCTATTACCTCTGCAAGAAGGGTTCAGAATTACAGGCCTTGTCCATCAAAATATTGTACATGATTTTTCATAAAGACAGAGTTTCCCCTTCGAACCAATCCATCCTTTCATCCTAAGGTGGCTTCACCAGTCAATATAAATCAGACTATTAATTTGCCTGTGTGTTTTCCTAATTTTACGAACAAGATGGAATACAAACTCTATATGTTGGATGTTCATAGACAGTTACAATTCTATTTACACAGGACAAAAAAATTCCATAAATCTGATCAATTGTTAGGTTCCCCAAAAAGTATTTATAGAAAGAAACAATCTCCAAGGTCAATATAGCTAGATGGATTTCTTCATGCATCCTGCAGGTCTATAAGGACAGAGGCATGTCTCCTCCAGGTCAGGTAAGAGCTCATTCCACTAGGTCCATGGCTACGTTTGCGGCCTTTTGGTCTAGAGTGACTTTGGATGATATTTGTTCTGCAGCTACCTGGTCCTCATCTCATACATTTATTTCTCATTACAAATTGGATTTGACTTCCAGAAGGAGAGCATCCTTTGTTCCCGCGGTGCTCCGGAATATCCTTCCATGAGGGCCTCCTAGGAGTTTAGTAGCTGGGGACTCTGTCTCACAGGTTGAAGTTGTACTTCATTTGTCTTCAACCGTCCCTCCCTCCTTCCTCCAGACCTTGGCACATGATCAGCCTGTGGGCTGCAGTATAGGTTACAAGTATATTTATTAGGTTGGGCTCTCAGTATAAGTTCAGCAAACTCGATCTGGGGATGGAAGGCAGTGGAGGTGTATTATTGGTAAGGGGAGGTGTCTGGAGCTCGGAGCTGATGCTAGCAAATGTTGCTGGCTTGGATCCAATACGGATCCTAAACCCACAGGCTGAAGACAAATGAAGTACAACTACTCATATGGAATGTTATGGTGAGTACATAACTTCTTATTTCTGGGACTTCAAACCACTGCAGTACTGCCCAGATCAGCTTCCTTGGGACCTTGTCATATACTTTCTCCAAGTCTAGGAATGCCTAGTTGGACTATCTCCTCATCTCTAGCTTCTTCTCAAGTATCTGTCTCAATGCAAACATTGGGTCAGTTGTGCTACATCCTGATCTGAATCCAAACTGCTCATCTCCCATCTTACATTTTACTACTCTGTGTATCCGTTTATCAGTCACCCTCTCCAGAACTTTCATGCAGTGTGATAGGAGTTTGATGCCTCTGTACTGCCCACAGTTTTGGATGTCCCCTTTGTTCTTGTACACTGGCACGAGTATGCTTATTTTCCAGTCATCTGGGATATAACTTTCTCTCCATGCTGCTATTTGTACCCTCAGGAGCAATTTCTCCCCTCTCACCTAGCATTTTTTATCATATCTATTATGACCTAATCTGAGCCTGCTGCCTTCCCTGACTTCATCTTCCTGAGTGCTGTTCTTCATCTAGGATGGGCTCCTCTTCTCTCATCATAGGCTGTTTCTGGGGCAGTACAGCTTCTGTGGGGTTTCCTGCATTCAGAAGCTGCTGGAAATACTCCTTCCATCTGCCTATGATGTCCTCCAGACTGGTGAGCAGGTTGTTGCTGGCATCCCTTATGAAGACCGTCTCACTATCTTCTTTATCTTTCTGTCTTTGCCTTGCAACCTGATATAGTTTATTTGTGCCCCTTACTAAGTCACTTTCCAGAAGTTGGTACAGTGCCTCTGATGCCCTATTCTTTGCTATTGCAACTTCTTTCTTAGATTCTTTGTTAGCCAGCCAGTAGTCCTTCCTAGCCTGGTCAGTCTTTTCTATCCCCTACTTGTTCCTACACTCCTTCTTTCTTTTGATGACTTCCTGGAATTTTGCATTCCACCACCAGCTTTCCTTATGTACCTTATTTCCATAGCTGACTTGACCACATATCTTTTCTGTAGTCCTAACACATGCTGTTTTAGGCACTTCCATTCTTCTCCACCTAGTTCCTCCTCTTCTTGGGGTGCTAGAGCCCTGAGTAATTCCTTGAACTGTTGTACTTTTTCCTCCAGTCAACTTCCAGGTCTTCAGCCTGGTCTCTGTTGACCTTAGAGCCTATTCTGACCACTGCTTGCAGCTGATTGTGGCAACTAGTGGTTTATGCTGTGGGCCGAATGTTTCATTGGGGATGACTGTGCAATCATGGATTCTACACCAGTGCCTTTTCCTTACTAGGAGGAAGTCTGCCTGAGTTGCATGTTGACTACTCTTGTATGTGATCTTGTGACTGTCTCTCTTTCTGAACCATGTGTTGGCTACTCTCAAGCCATTTGGCAGACAGAAGTCTAGAATGGCTTCTCCTTCTTTATTCTTGTTGCCCCACTCATGTGGACCCAGGCAGTTCTATCCTGTTCTGTCTGTCCCAATATGTGCATTCAAGTCACCCACTATCAACACCAATTCATGTTGTCCTGCTTTATGTAGTATGTTCTGCAACTGCTGTCTGAATGCACTCTTTTCTTCACTTTCACAACCCTGCTTTGGGGCATAGGGTGAGAGTTTGAATACTGCTCTATCATTACACTGGAGTCTGACTGCCATGAGTCTGTCACTAATTCTGATGATATCCCTTATTGCCTTCTGAAGTCTCTCTCTCAACACAATTCCTACACCATTTTTAGCATGCTGTATTTAGATATATACCCATGTTTTCCATTCAGACTGCATCTCAGCAAGGGAATACCTCAGGATCTGGGTTTCATGGCATCTACGGCACACACATATTACCTCTTGCAAGACTTCAAATGTGAAAAATTCAGTGGTGCCTGAAGTCTCTTTGGTCTCAGCATCAACATCTCCTGACATTTCAAATTCCAGTTTTGGGATTTGTGAAAAGGGAGCTTTTGTGCTGGAGACACCACATTTTACAGAATCCAAATCTCCCATTCTGTCTTCCTGCTCCAGCACAGTCAGTCAAAACAGACACCTTAGATTTTGCTTGAGGAGCAATGTCTATGGGGATAAAGATCCAGGGTATTTGGAACAAAATAGACAGACCAAACCACATGAACATAAAACAGATGTTAGCCAGGGATATAGATTTTCAGCACAACCTCACTCTGCAAGCATCTCACTTACTGTCAAAGATCTATTTGCTTCAACAACAACCATTTGGCAAAATTCTGTTCAGGGACTCCAAGCAAGAAGGCCTGGAAAACAGATGCAATTTCTTTGTCTTGGACAGGAATGTTTTGCATGTTTTTCTCAGGGTCATTCTGAAGATTCTAAAGGACTCCCCAGGGATAACTGATGACTCCCTTCTGGCCCAGGCAACAGTGGTTCTCCCTTCTTTTGGAAATAGCTAGGGGCAATTACCACAAGCTTCTTCACAGACTGGATTTATTTACACAAGACCTGGGGTGTTTGATATGTCCTAACCCTAAGCAGCTACAACTGACTGTCTGGATAATATTATTTTAATACTTTTTAGGCACTTTTTTTGAGTATGTGCAGCAGATATTAATGGAGACAAGAAAGTCTGCTACTAGGAAATCATATAGTAACAAATAGAAAATGTATTTTTAGGTAGTACCAACTAAAGAACCAGCAACCATTCAGAGCTAGTGTTTTTCTGGTTCTACAGTATTTGCCTTATAACCTGTCTTGCACCTTAATCTAGATTCACTTGTCAGCCATTAACATGTCTGCCCATGTATCCCCCTCTTTCAGTGCAGCCTAGTGTGAAAATGTTTTTGAAAGGAGTGTTGCATTAGAAACCTCCTAGGAAACAGGTGGCTCCTCCCCTGGTATCTTAATTTTGGGTTGAAAAGTCTTAACACCTGCGCCAGTAGAACCAGCTTATCAGGCAGACTTGAGGTTCTTGACATGGAAAACAATCTTACTCATTACCCTGGCCTCTTTAAGAAGAGTATCTGAGTTGCACGGTCTCATGTTGGGTCAACCATATCTCGTCTCCTTAAGAAATAATTCTTCATTTATGCCTAAAATGATACCCAAATGTCCCTTAAACCAAGCAGCCCATCTATGTCTTCTTTCCAGAACCTAAAAATGAGGGGGGGAGGCTGTTCCATACCTTGAATGTCCACAGACAACTCAGGTACTACCTTGACAGAGCAAAAAAATTCAGAACATATGATCAGTTGTTCATTTCTTGTGAAATAAGAAAAAAGGACAACCTGTGTCAAAGCAGACTATTTCAAAATGGTTGTCTCATTCTATTATTGTTTGTTACACTCACCAAAACAAGGCAATGACAGACAAGGTCCAGATTCACACTACCAGGGCCTTGTTTTCATCTGTGTCTTTTTAGAAAGGGCTGTATGCTAAAAGTATTCTAGGTTTGGTCCCCTCTGCGCACTTTTAAAAAGCATTAGAAACTAGATTTCTTCTCCAGCTGTAGGACATGATTTACTAGAACCATTCCACAGGGGCTTATCTTCCCAGTCAATTGAAGCACTAGTAATCTACCCATGTAGCTAATAAATAACCTAGTAAGGTTGTGTAAGTAAAAGTAAACTTACCATAACAGTAAAAGTTTGAATGATCACTGCAGCAGTAGCTACTTCCTTCCTCCATTCACCTTATTTTTTGTATTTTTTTTGCATGGGTGTGGACTTTTTATTGCTATATCATAACATTGTTCTGTCATGGCTTTAGCCTCCCTGTCTGTTTTGGCATGAAACCTATGAAGGACTGACTTTTAGTCAGCTCAGTTCGAGATGACTAGTTGTTTAGGGACATGGAAAGTGCTCTGAAAGCTTTGGAAGTTGGCCAGCAGTTGTACTCTGTACAGGATGCAACCCATATAGCCAAGGCAAATGCAGGAGTGATCATTTGAACATCTGCTGTTATGGTAAGTTTACTTACACAAATGTACTTTACTGATGTGGCAGCACACCATTAGGGAGTTTACCTGCTAGGCCTGTCACAGACTCCTGTTTATTACATGCTGCTTTTCACTAGCATGTATTTGAGCACTGGGTCCTGATTTTTTGACTCGCAGTGATATTGTTGCACTCGCTACACTCACCTCTGGGGTGCTGAATGAGTTATTCTTACTTGTGTAGCTTTTTGATGCTCTTCATAAATGTAGAACTGCTTATGGGCACACTTTGAAGAACTGAAGTCTGCACAAATAATCATCATTAATTGTATGGGATTGAAGCTGGTCCTTTCTGATTCAGAAATAGGCTCACCACAGAGATCCTACATGGTCTGTAGATCATCAAAGTGGGCTAGCCATCCTAATGTAAACGAGACTCAAAAATGCCTGTAGTAAGGCATTTATGCCTCCCTATTCAAATATCAGAGTGCCAACAAGCCGAAAAAAAGACCAAAAACATAGGAGAAGAGCAACTCTCAAAGAGTGCTCTTCT